>NC_052311.1:8014478-8105121 GCF_016432855.1 Salvelinus namaycush | reverse complement strand
CGTCCGTCAGTCAGGAGCTGCACTAGAGCCGTCCAGTCCAGTCAGGAGCTGCCAGAGACGCCAGCCAGTCAGGAGCTGCCAGAGACGCCAGCCAGTCAGGAGCTGCCAGAGATGCCAGCCAGTCAGGAGCTGCCAGAGACGCCAGCCAGTCAGGAGCTGCCAGAGACGCCAGCCAGTCAGAAGCTGCCAGAGCTGCCCTACAGTCCATGAAGCTGCCAGAGGCCCTACAGTCATGAGCTGCCCTCCAGTCATGAGCTGCCCTCCAGTCATGAGCTGCCCTCCAGTCATGAGCTGCCCTCCAGTCATGAGCTGCCCTACAGTCATGAGCGGTCACCCAGTCATGAGCGGTCACCCAGTCATGAGCGGTCACCCAGTCATGAGCGGTCACCCAGTCCGGAGCTGCCACTCAGTCCGGAGCTGCCACTCAGTCCGGAGCTGCCATTCAGTCCGGAGCTGCCACTCAGTCCGGAGCTGCCACTCAGTCCGGAGCTGCCACTCAGTCCGGAGCTGCCACTCAGTCCGGAGCTGCCACTCAGTCCGGAGCTGCCACTCAGTCCGGAGCTGCCATTAGTCCGGAGTTGCCCCTCTGTCCTGAGCTACCTCTCTGTCCTGAGCTACCTCTCTGTCCTGAGCTACCTCTCTGTCCTGAGCTACCTCCTAAATCATGTGGGGGCCTTGGGGAGGATTCTTAGGCCAAGGTCGTGGGCGAGGGTCGCCACTCAATGGACGCTAAGGAGGGGGACAAAGACAGTGGTGGAGTGGTGTCCTCGTCCTGCGCCGGAGCCGCCACCGCGGACAGATGCCCACCCAGACCCTCCCCTTGAGTTTTAGGGGTGCGCCCGGAGTTCGCACCTTGAGGGGGGGGTTCTGTCACGTTCCTGACCTGTTTTCTGTTGTTTTGTATGTGTTTAGTTGGTCAGGACGTGAGCTGGGTGGGAATTCTATGTTGTGTGTCTAGTTTGTCTGTTTCTATGTCCAGCCTAATATGGTTCTCAATCAGAGGCAGATGGTAATCGTTGTCCCTGATTGAGAATCATATATAGGAGGCTTGTTTTGTGTTGGGATTTTGTGGGTGTTTGTTTCCTGTCTCTGTGATTGTCTGCACCAGATAGGTCTGTGTCGGTTTTTGCACATTTGTTATTTTGTATTGTTGTTTGTAGTGTTTTACTTGTTCTTTATTAAACATGTTTAACACTAGCCGCGCTGCACTTTGGTCCTCTCCTTCACCCCTGGAAGAAAACCGTTACAACAGCGTTAATAGTGGGAAAGTTGTTGTCCTACAGTACAGCGTTAATAGTGGGAAAGTTGTTGTTTTACAGTACAGCGTTAATAGTGGGAAAGTTGTTGTTCTACAGTACAGCGTTAATAGTGGGAAAGTTGTTGTTCTACAGTCCAGCGTTAATAGTGGGAAAGTTGTTGTTTTACAGTACAGCGTTAATAGTGGGAAAGTTGTTGTTCTACAGTACAGCGTTAATAGTGGGAAAGTTGTTGTTTTACAGTACAGCGTTAATAGTGGGAAAGTTGTTGTTTTACAGTACAGCGTTAATAGTGGGAAAGTTGTTGTTCTACAGTACAGCGTTAATAGTGGGAAAGTTGTTGTTCTACAGTACAGCGTTAATAGTGGGAAAGTTGTTGTTCTACAGTACAGCGTTAATAGTGGGAAAGTTGTTGTCCTACAGTACAGCGTTAATAGTGGGAAAGTTGTTGTTTAACAGTACAGCGTTAATAGTGGGAAGTTGTTGTTTTACAGTACAGCGTTAATAGTGGGAAAGTTGTTGTTCTACAGTACAGCGTTAATAGTGGGAAAGTTGTTGTTTTACAGTACAGCGTTAATAGTTGGAAAGTTGTTGTCCTACAGTACAGCGTTAATAGTGGGAAAGTTGTTGTCCTACAGTACAGCGTTAATAGTGGGAAAGTTGTTGTCCTACAGTACAGCGTTAATAGTGGGAAAGTTGTTGTTCTACAGTACAGCGTTAATAGTGGGAAAGTTGTTGTTCTACAGTACAGCGTTAATAGTGGGAAAGTTGTTGTCCTACAGTACAGCGTTAATAGTGGGAAAGTTGTTGTTCTACAGTACAGCGTTAATAGTGGGAAAGTTGTTGTTTTACAGTACAGCGTTAATAGTGGGAAAGTTGTTGTCCTACAGTACAGCGTTAATAGTGGGAAGTTGTTGTTCTACAGTACAGCGTTAATAGTGGGAAAGTTGTTGTTCTACAGTACAGCGTTAATAGTGGGAAAGTTGTTGTTCTACAGTACAGCGTTAATAGTGGGAAAGTTGTTGTTTTACAGTACAGCGTTAATAGTGGGAAAGTTGTTGTTCTACAGTACAGCGTTAATAGTGGGAAAGTTGTTGTCCTACAGTACAGCGTTAATAGTGGGAAAGTTGTTGTCCTACAGTACAGCGTTAATAGTGGGAAAGTTGTTGTTCTACAGTACAGCGTTAATAGTGGGAAAGTTGTTGTCCTACAGTACAGCGTTAATAGTGGGAAAGTTGTTGTTCTACAGTACAGCGTTAATAGTGGGAAAGTTGTTGTTTTACAGTACAGCGTTAATAGTGGGAAAGTTGTTGTCCTACAGTACAGCGTTAATAGTGGGAAAGTTGTTGTTCTACAGTACAGCGTTAATAGTGGGAAAGTTGTTGTTCTACAGTACAGCGTTAATAGTGGGAAAGTTGTTGTTCTACAGTACAGCGTTAATAGTGGGAAAGTTGTTGTTTTACAGTACAGCGTTAATAGTGGGAAAGTTGTTGTCCTACAGTACAGCGTTAATAGTGGGAAGTTGTTGTTCTACAGTACAGCGTTAATAGTGGGAAAGTTGTTGTTCTACAGTACAGCGTTAATAGTGGGAAAGTTGTTGTTTTACAGTACAGCGTTAATAGTGGGAAAGTTGTTGTTCTACAGTACAGCGTTAATAGTGGGAAAGTTGTTGTTTTACAGTACAGCGTTAATAGTGGGAAAGTTGTTGTTCTACAGTACAGCGTTAATAGTGGGAAAGTTGTTGTCCTACAGTACAGCGTTAATAGTGGGAAAGTTGTTGTTCTACAGTACAGCGTTAATAGTGGGAAAGTTGTTGTTCTACAGTACAGCGTTAATAGTGGGAAAGTTGTTGTCCTACAGTACAGCGTTAATAGTGGGAAAGTTGTTGTCCTACAGTACAGTGTTAATAGTGGGAAAGTTGTTGTTTTACAGTACAGCGTTAATAGTGGGAAAGTTGTTGTTCTACAGCACAGCGTTAATAGTGGGAAAGTTGTTGTTTTATAGTACGGCGTTAATAGTGGGAAAGTTGCTGTTCTACAGTACAGCGTTAATAGTGGGAAAGTTGTTGTTCTACAGTACAGCGTTAATAGTGGGAAAGTTGTTGTTCCACAGTACAGCGTTAATAGTGGGAAAGTTGTTGCCCTACAGTACAGCGTTAATAGTGGGAAAGTTGTTGTGGACAATGCCATAAATAGATATACATATTTCCACACACAACACAAAATACACCAAACACACACACACACACCAAATATGTTCTGAACGTTAGAAAACTTGTCCCATTGACCTTTTCCATAGCCCCTTCACCCCCCCCCCCCCCCCCCCCCCCCAACACCCCTACCCTCCTCCGGTTGCCTGTAGAGTCGGATGGGACGATGTGCTATTTTCGTACATCTTCTCAGTATACACAGACATGCACACACTCAATGTTGATGCCGCTGTGTCGCCTTGGCGACAGGATAAACAGCTACTCAAATAGCAGACCCACTGACACACACATACACACACCAGCATGTTTCCCTGTAAGAGGATCCAATACTTTACTTCCATGATTCCTCTGCTGTCTCACCTTCTCTTTCAGACCAACACAGGGTTCATTCCAAATAGCACCCTATTCCCTACATAATGCCCTACTTTTGACCAGAGCCCTATGGGCCCTCAGAAGTTTTAAACTAAATAGGCAACAGGGTGCCATTTGGGATGCAGCCGGGGTCTGCCTGGGTAGAAATAGATAGGCTTGGGTTTTATTAGTCCTGCTTGCCCAGTCTCATGCAGCGGCTTTGGGAAGAGACTAGGTTTGAACAGACACTACTGAGACAGGCACTAAGGCAACTAAATATGGATCTTTCCCATCAAATGGATCATATATCAGTTATCTCCGGAAAAGGCAATTGCATTGCATCATGCAACAAACCAGAGCAACACAGATATCCAAAGCAAAATGGGTCAAAAACCTTGAGACTAATTATGAAATGCTGATTATTTTGTAAACTACACTGAACAAAAATATAAACGCAACATGTAAAGTACTAGTCCCATGTTTCATGAGCTGAAATAAAAGATCCCAGAAACGTTCCATACGCACAAAAAGCTTATTTCTCTAATTTTGTGCACACATTTCTTTACATCCCTGTTAGTGAGAATTTCTCATTTGCCAAGATAATCCATCCACCTGACAGGTGTGGAATATTAAGAAGCTGATTAAACAGCATGATCATTACCTTATACTGGGGACAATAAAAGGCCACTGTTAAATGTGCAGTTGGCATGCTGACTGCAGGAATGCCCACCAGAGCTGTTGCCAGATAATTTAATGTTCATTTCTCTACCATAAGCCGCCTCAAACGTCATCTTAGAGAATTTGGCAATACGTCCAACCAGCCTCACAACTGCAGACCACGTGTATGGCATTGTGTGGGCGAGCGGTTTGCTGATGACAATGTTGTGAACAGAGTGTCCACGTGGTGGTGGTGGGGTATGGGCAGGTATAAGCTACGGACAATGAACACAATTTAATTTCTCGATGGTAATTTGAATGCACAGAGATACTGTGACGAGATCCTGAGGCCCATTGTTGTGCCATTCATCCGCTGCCATCACCTCATGTTTCAGCATGACAATGCATGGCCCCATGTCACAAGGATCTGTACACAATTCCTGGAAGCTGAAAATGTCCCAGTTCTTCCATGAATACTGAAGGCACTGTATTCCATGCCTGCACACTCACCAAACATGTAATCTATTGAGCATGTTTGGGATGCCCTGGATCGATGTGTACGACAATGTGTTCCAGTTCCCACCAATATCCAGCAACTTCGCACAGCTATTGAAGAGGAGTGGGACAACATTCCACAGGCCACAATCAACAGCCTGATCAACTCTATGTGAAGGAGATGTGTCCCACTGCATGAGGCAAATGGTGGTCACACCAGATACTGACTGGTTTTCTGATCCACGCCCCTACCTCCTTTTTAAGGTGTCTGTGACCAACAGATACATATCTGTATTCCCAGTCATGTGAAATCCATAGATTAGGATCTAATAATTGTATTTAAATTGACTGATTTCCTTCTATGAACTCTATCTCAGTAAAAACCTTTGAAATTGTTACATGTTGCGTTTATTTTTGTTCAGTATACAGTATGTAGGCCATTGATGTTTGACTATCATGAAAGAACATGTGGCCCTCGTAGAAGAGCTTTCCTGGTTAAATAAGAACAAACGAAATAGCAAGCCAAAGGGTGGATTGCTTCAGTAATGTTCTAACGTTCTATAATGCTCTCATACAGTGTGTCATGTGTGTTGATCTGGTGAGGGTCATGTGGGTTGATCTGGTGAGGGTCATGGTATGTTTCATGGAATACAATGTCACTTCTGTCATAAAGTATTACAGTACGTGTTCACCTCCGGTGCAGATGAGTCCACCTGTTATCTAGTAAATCTGCTATTTATGGCTTTGGATTAGAACACCTGTGTATATATGGACCAAAGACAGCAGGGGCTAAAGTAGAGATGAGGCTAGAGGCTAGAGTATAGAGATGGGGCTAGAGGCTAGAGTAGAGATGGGGCTAGGGGCTAGAGGCTAGAGTAGAGATGGGGCTAGGGGCTACAGGCTAGAGTCTAGAGATGGGACTAGGGGCTAGAGTAGAGATGGGACTAGGGGCTAGAGGCTAGAGTATAGAGCTGGGGCTAGGGGCTAGAGTAGAGATGGGGCTAGAGTAGAGATGGGGCTAGAGTAGAGATGGGGCTAGAGTAGAGATGGGACTAGAGTAGAGATGGGGCTAGAGGCTAGAGTAGAGATGGGGCTAGAGTAGAGATTGGACTAGGGGCTAGAGGCTAGAGTATAGAGATGGGGCTAGAGGCTAGAGTAGAGATGGGGCTAGAGTAGAGATGGGGCTAGAGTAGAGATGGGGCTAGAGGCTAGAGTAGAGATGGGGCTAGAGTAGAGATGGGACTAGGGGCTAGAGTAGAGATGGGACTAGGGACTAGAGTAGAGATGGGACTAGGGGCTAGAGTAGAGATGGGGCTAGGGGCTAGAGTAGAGATGGGGCTAGAGGCTAGATTAGAGATGGGGCTAGGGGCTAGACAGGAGCTCTAGCTAGGGGCTAGATTAGAGATAGTGTTAGGGGTTAGGGACAAGAGTAGAGATAGTGTTAGGGGTTCGGGTTTAGATTAGAGATAGTGCTAGGGGTTAGAGGCTAGAGTTCAGATAGTGTTAGGGTCTAGAGTAGAGATAGTGTTAGGGGTTAGAGTAGAGATAGTGTTAGGGGTTAGAGTAGAGATAGTGGTAGGGTTAGGGTCTAGAGTAGAGATGGGGTTAGAGTCTAGAGTTCAGATAGTGTTAGGGTCTAGAGTAGAGATAGTGTTAGGGGTTAGAGTAGAGATAGTGGTAGGGTTAGGGTCTAGAGTAGAGATAGTGCTAGGGGTTAGGGACAAGAGTAGAGATAGTGTTAGGGGTTAGGGTCTAGAGTAGAGATAGTGTTAGGGGTTAGGGTCTAGAGTAGAGATTGTGTTAGGGGTTATGGTCTAGAGTAGAGATGGTGTTAGGGGTTAGAGGCTAGAGTAGAGATAGTGTTAGGGTCGAGAGTAGAGATAGTGCTAAGGGTTAGGGTCTAGAGTAGAGTTAGTGTTAGGGGTTAGGGTTTAGAGTAGAGATAGTGTTAGTGGTTAGAGTCTAGAGTAGAGATAGTGTTAGGGGTTAGGGTCTAGAGTAGAGATGGTGTTAGGGGTTAGAGGCTAGAGTTGAGATAGTGTTAGGGGTTAGGGTCTAGAGTAGAGATAGTTTTAGGGGTTAGAGGCTAGAGTAGAGATCGTGTTAGGGGTTAGAGTCTAGACTAGAGATAGTGTTGGGGTCTAGAGTAGAGATAGTGTTAGGGGTTAGGGTCTAGAGTAGAGATAGTGTTAGCGGTTAGGGTCTAGAGTAGAGATAGTGTTAGGGGTTAGGGTCTAGAGTAGAGATGGTGTTAGGGGTTAGAGGCTAGAGTTGAGATAGTGTTAGGGGTTAGGGTCTAGAGTAGAGATAGTTTTAGGGGTTAGAGGCTAGAGTAGAGATTGTGTTAGGGGTTAGAGTCTAGAGTAGAGATAGTGTTGGGGTCTAGAGTAGAGATAGTGTTAGGGGTTAGGGGTTAGGGTCTAGAGTAGAGATAGTGTTAGCGGTTAGGGTCTAGAGTAGAGATAGTGTTAGGTGTTAGGATCTAGAGTAGAGATATTGTTAGGGGTTAGGGTCTAGAGTAGAGATAGTGTTAGGGGTTAGGGTCTAGACTTGAGATAGTGTTAGGGGTTAGGGTTTAGAGTAGAGATATTGTTGGGGTTAGGGTCTAGAGTAGAGATAGTGTTGGGGGTTAGGGTCTAGACTTGAGATAGTGTTAGGGGTTAGGGTCTAGAGTAGAGATAGTGGTAGGGTTAGGATTTAGAGTAGAGATAGTGCTAGCGGTTAGGGTCTAGAGTAGAGATAGGGGTTAGGGTCTAGAGTAGAGATAGTGTTAGGGGTTAGGGTCTAGAGTAGAGATAGTGTTAGCGGTTAGAGGCTAGAGTAGAGATAGTGTTAGGTGTTAGGGTTTAGAGTAGAGATAGTGTTAGGGGTTATGGTCTAGAGTAGAGATAGTGCTAGGGTTTAGAGTAGAGATAGTGCTAGGGTCTAGAGTAGAGATAGTGTTAGGGTTTAGAGTAGAGATAGTGCTAGGGTCTAGAGTAGAGATGGGGCTAGAGTAGAGATGGGACTAGGGGCTAGAGTAGAGATGGGACTAGGGACTAGAGTAGAGATGGGACTAGGGGCTAGAGTAGAGATGGGGCTAGGGGCTAGAGTAGAGATGGGGCTAGAGGCTAGATTAGAGATGGGGCTAGGGGCTAGACGGGAGCTCTAGCTAGGGGCTAGATTAGAGATAGTGTTAGGGGTTAGGGACAAGAGTAGAGATAGTGTTAGGGGTTCGGGTTTAGATTAGAGATAGTGCTAGGGGTTAGAGGCTAGAGTTCAGATAGTGTTAGGGTCTAGAGTAGAGATAGTGTTAGGGGTTAGAGTAGAGATAGTGGTAGGGTTAGGGTCTAGAGTAGAGATGGTGCTAGGGGTTAGAGGCTAGAGTTCAGATAGTGTTAGGGTCTAGAGTAGAGATAGTGTTAGGGGTTAGAGTAGAGATAGTGGTAGGGTTAGGGTCTAGAGTAGAGATAGTGCTAGGGGTTAGGGACAAGAGTAGAGATAGTGTTAGGGGTTAGGGTCTAGAGTAGAGATAGTGTTAGGGGTTAGGGTCTAGAGTAGAGATTGTGTTAGGGGTTAGGGTCTAGAGTAGAGATGGTGTTAGGGGTTAGAGGCTAGAGATAGTGTTAGTGGTTAGAGTCTAGAGTAGAGATAGTGTTAGGGGTTAGGGTCTAGAGTAGAGATGGTGTTAGGGGTTAGAGGCTAGAGTTGAGATAGTGTTAGGGGTTAGGGTCTAGAGTAGAGATAGTTTTAGGGGTTAGAGGCTAGAGTAGAGATCGTGTTAGGGGTTAGAGTCTAGAGTAGAGATAGTGTTGGGGTCTAGAGTAGAGATAGTGTTAGGGGTTAGGGTCTAGAGTAGAGATAGTGTTAGCGGTTAGGGTCTAGAGTAGAGATAGTGTTAGGTGTTAGGATCTAGAGTAGAGATATTGTTAGGGGTTAGGGTCTAGAGTAGAGATAGTGTTAGGGGTTAGGGTCTAGACTTGAGATAGTGTTAGGGGTTAGGGTTTAGAGTAGAGATATTGTTGGGGTTAGGGTCTAGAGTAGAGATAGTGTTGGGGGTTAGGGTCTAGACTTGAGATAGTGTTAGGGGCTAGGGTCTAGAGTAGAGATAGTGGTAGGGTTAGGGTTTAGAGTAGAGATAGTGCTAGCGGTTAGGGTCTAGAGTAGAGATAGGGGTTAGGGTCTAGAGTAGAGATAGTGTTAGGGGTTAGGGTCTAGAGTAGAGATAGTGTTAGCGGTTAGAGGCTAGAGTAGAGATAGTGTTAGGTGTTAGGGTTTAGAGTAGAGATAGTGTTAGGGGTTATGGTCTAGAGTAGAGATAGTGCTAGGGTTTAGAGTAGAGATAGTGCTAGGGTCTAGAGTAGAGATAGTGTTAGGGTTTAGAGTAGAGATAGTGCTAGGGTCTAGAGTAGAGATAGTGTTAGGGTCTAGAGTAGAGATAGTGTTAGGGGTTATGGTCTAGAGTAGAGATAGTGTTAGGGTTTAGAGTAGAGACAGTGTTAGGGGTTATGGTCTAGAGTAGAGATAGTGTTAGGGTTTAGAGTAGAGATAGTGCTAGGGTCTAGAGTAGAGATAGTGTTAGGGTTTAGAGTAGAGATAGTGCTAGGGTCTAGAGTAGAGATAGTGTTAGGGTCTAGAGTAGAGATAGTGCTAGGGTCTAGAGTAGAGATAGTGTTAGGGTTTAGAGTAGAGATAGTGCTAGGGTCTAGAGTAGAGATAGTGTTAGGGTTTAGAGTAGAGATAGTGCTAGGGTCTAGAGTAGAGATAGTGTTAGGGTTTAGAGTAGAGATAGTGCTAGGGTCTAGAGTAGAGATAGTGCTAGGGTTTAGAGTAGAGATAGTGTTAGGGGTTATGGTCTAGAGTAGAGCTGGTGTTAGGGTCTAGAGTAGAGATAGTGTTAGGGTTTATGGTCTAGAGTAGAGATAGTGTTAGGGGTTATGGTCTAGAGTAGAGATAGTGTTAGGGTTTATGGTTTAGAGTAGAGATAGTGCTAGGGTCTAGAGTAGAGATAGTGTTAGGGTTTAGAGTAGAGATAGTGCTAGCGGTTAGGGTCTAGAGTAGAGATAGTGTTAGGGTTTAGGGTCTAGAGTAGAGATAGTGTTAGGGTTTAGAGTAGAGATAGTGCTAGGGTTTAGAGTAGAGATAGTGCTAGCGGTTAGGGTCTAGAGTAGAGATAGTGTTAGGGTTTAGAGTAGAGATAGTGCTAGGGTCTAGAGTAGAGATAGGGGTTAGGGTCTAGAGTAGAGATAGTGTTAGGGTTTAGAGTAGAGACAGTGTTAGGGGTTATGGTCTAGAGTAGAGATAGTGTTAGGGTTTAGAGTAGAGATAGTGCTAGGGTCTAGAGTAGAGATAGTGTTAGGGTTTAGAGCAGAGATAGTGCTAGGGTCTAGAGTAGAGATAGTGTTAGGGTCTAGAGTAGAGATAGTGCTAGGGTCTAGAGTAGAGATAGTGTTAGGGTTTAGAGTAGAGATAGTGCTAGGGTCTAGAGTAGAGATAGTGTTAGGGTTTAGAGTAGAGATAGTGCTAGGGTCTAGAGTAGAGATAGTGTTAGGGTTTAGAGTAGAGATAGTGCTAGGGTCTAGAGTAGAGATAGTGTTAGGGTTTAGAGTAGAGATAGTGCTAGGGTCTAGAGTAGAGATAGTGCTAGGGTTTAGAGTAGAGATAGTGTTAGGGGTTATGGTCTAGAGTAGAGATGGTGTTAGGGTCTAGAGTAGAGATAGTGTTAGGGTTTAGAGTAGAGATAGTGCTAGCGGTTAGGGTCTAGAGTAGAGATAGTGTTAGGGTTTATGGTCTAGAGTAGAGATAGTGTTAGGGTTTAGAGTAGAGATAGTGCTAGGGTTTAGAGTAGAGATAGTGCTAGCGGTTAGGGTTTAGAGTAGAGATAGTGTTAGGGGTTAGAGTAGAGATAGTGTTAGGGTCTAGAGTAGAGATGGTGTTAGCGGTTAGGGTCTAGAGTAGAGATAGTGTTAGGGGTTAGAGTAGAGATAGTGCTAGGGTTTAGAGTAGAGATAGTGCTAGGGTTTAGAGTAGAGATAGTGTTAGGGGTTAGAGTCTAGAGTAGAGATAGTGCTAAGGGTTAGGGTTTAGAGTAGAGATAGTGTTACGTGTTAGGGTTTAGAGTAGAGATAGTGTTAGGGTCTAGAGTAGAGATAGTGCTAAGGGTTAGGGTTTAGAGTAGAGATAGTGTTAGGTGTTAGAGTAGAGATAGTGCTAGGTGTTAGGGTTTAGAGTAGAGATAGTGCTAGCGGTTAGGGTCTAGAGTAGAGATTGTGTTAGCGGTTAGGGTCTAGAGTAGAGATAGTGCTTGCGGTTAGGGTTTAGAGTAGAGATAGTGCTAGCGGTTAGGGTCTAGAGTAGAGCTAGGGTTACGCCTGGGCTGGGGTTTATGGGCTAGGAGCTAGAATAAAGATAGTGCTAGGGGAAAGGGGCTGTGGGCTAGTCTCTCTGGGCCTGCTATAATTTGCTAGTGCCTTTTACAGCTGCCGTATGTCACATAGCTGTCTGTCTGATGCCACGTGGAATGCGACTGTGTTTCACTATCCTGTCTCCTACGTGTGTGTGCACGCGCCCGCTTGCGTGTGTGTGCACAGTTCGACGCTAGGGACATTGGAGATGGAGCGCTGGTGCTGCTCTATGTCTTTATATGTCACACCTCAGTCACACAGCTGAGTGACACTGACCTCTGCTGGTGAGAAGAAGGGGTTGCATCTGTCATGGAAATGTACTGTGGCCTACGCTAGGGGCTAGGCTACCCTGTTGTTCATTACATCAAACCTATTCACAAACATACAATTATTTGATTTATAGATACAGTATTATGTGTGTGAGGGGCCATGTCAGGAGCTATGATGTGGTAGCCTATGAAACACTAGTTTTATCTTTAATCTATTTATGAAGTAGTATAAATATAAACACAATTTCATGTCTGTGTTTTTTAGGACTTTTTTAAGCAAGTAAAGGAGACTGTTTTAGTCCAATTGTCATTTTTCTACAGTTAGCCAATATATCTTATGATAAAACAACAATCAATCTAATCGAAGACACTATATATGGATAAATATTGCTTGCTAAATTGATAAGACTCATTCAATGTCCTATTTCTGTGTATCTCGTCACATCTTTCTGTGATGTATAATTAATGACCAAGCAAGTCAGATGGTCAGTAGTCTTCACTTTCGATGAATTCCATTCACCAGACTCTCACCGCTCTTCGCTCTGATTGGTCCGTGAAAACAACGATAGTTCACCACAGCCAACTAGTGAAACGCGGTTAATACCGTTTCGAACGTGTTTTTTTTTCTACGAAAACCCCTCGCGCCACCATCGGGGTGACGTCACGGTGCCCGCACAACAGAGAGATGCGCACTGAGTTATAAGACGAGGCGGTTGTTCAGTGCGGTAAAAAAAAGATATAAGAAAAGCAATAAGCAATAAAGATCCTGAGGAGTTGGACTTTCTGTTGATAAGGTATATCATTTCTCATAAGGTAGGTGATAATATTTTATTGTGGTCCATATGTCTGTCTCTAAGTTGCGGACTGGGAAAATTGCAACTCGACAGCCTTGTTCTTGGGGTTTGGCCCTGTGCAGGTGTTAGTTGTATTCCATCCTTGTCTTATTGAGGCGTCCACGCAGCTGGGTTTCTTTCTCCAGATACGTTGTATCCAACAATACATTTTACATAATAGAAGGGGAGATAAAGTCGTGTCAGACAAATCATTAGCTATGATATAATTCGTGATACATTGATTTCTATTTAGCCTATTATTTATTTTGAAAGTGGCCTATCGCAGCAAATCAACTGATCTAGCCTATATGCTATGCTGTAGATGTTTTTTGTTTTTTAATCAAGTAGCTAGTTGTTAATAAAGCCAAAGATCCGAGTAAAGTGTTATTTTGTTCCATTGATATGGCATCAATGCAACAACACTGTAGGCTAACATGAGACGCCACAACAACACTGTAGGCTAACATGAGACGCCAGTGAAGAAGAATAGCCCTCATAAATGTAGCCTATAAAGGACGTGGCATGAAAAATAAACCTAATTGAGGGAGTATTTTAGACTATCAATTGCACAATGTTGAAATATCATCCCAGTTCTTTCCATTTCAACAGTCATCTCTTGATGAATGATCTATGCCCCAGCCGGCTGCGGTTCTATTAGGCCTAGTTGACTAGTATAACCCTGGACATGTACTCATTTAGGACTGGGATCTTATTGTGTTTGAGAAGTATGTTCCATCATTTCACCAGAAACTGGAACCATACCCTCACTCTCGGTGTAAAACTGGAACCATACCCTCACTCTCGGTGTAAAACTGGAACCATATACTGTACAAAGACCCTATGTGGGAGAGACCCCCCTGACTATACAACTGAAGGCCTAGCTGTTTGTACTAGATAGAGGTCGACCGATTATGATTTTTCAACGCCGATAACGATTATTGGAGGACCAAAAAAGCCGATTAAAAAAAATAATTTGAATAATGACAATTACAACAATACTGAATGAACACTTATTTTAACTTAATATAATACATCAATAAAATCAATTTGGCCTCAAATAAATAATGAAACATGTTCAATTTGGTTTAAATAATGCAAAAACAAAGTGTTGGAGAAGAAAGTAAAAGTGCAATATGTGCCATGTAAGAAAGCTAATGTTTAAGTTCCTTGCTCAGAACATGAGAACATATGAAAACTGGTGGTTCCTTTTAACATGAGTCTTCAATATTCCCAGGTAAGAAGTTTTAGGTTGTAGGAATTATAGGACTATTTCTCTCTATATGATTTGTATTTCATATACCTTTGACTATTGGATGTTCTTATAGGCACTTTAGTATTGCCAGTGTAACAGTATAGCTTCCATCCCTCTCCTCGCCGCTACCTGGGCTCGAACCAGGAACACATCGACAACAGCCACCCTTGAAGCAGCGTTACCCATGCAGAACAAGGGGAACAACTTCTCCAAGTCTCAGAGCGAGTGACGTTTGAAACGCTATTAGCGCGCACTCCGCTAACTAGCTAGCCATTTCACATCGGTTACACCAGCCTAATCTCGGGAGTTGATAGGCTTGAAGTCATTAACAGTGCAATGCTTGAAGAGCTGCTGGCAAAACGAATGAATGCTTACGAGCATGCTGGTGCCTACCATCGCTCAGTCAGACTGCTCTATCAAATCATAGACTTAATTATAACATAATAACACACAGAAATATGAGCCTTAGGTCATTAATATGGTTGAATCCGGAAACTATCATCTCAAAAACAAAACGTTTATTCTTTCAGTGAAATACAGAACCGTTCCGTATTTTATCTAACGGGTGGCATCCATAAGTCTAAATATTCCTGTTACATTGCACAACCTTCAATGTTATGTCATAATTACGGAAAATTCTGGCAAATTAGTTCGCAATGAGCCAGGCGGCCCGAACTGTTGCATATACCCTGACTCTGCGTGCAATGAACGCAAGAGAAGTGACACAATTTCACCTGGTTAATATTGCCTGCTAACCTGGATTTCTTTTAGCTAAATATGCAGGTTTAAAAATATATACTTCTGTGTATTGATTTTAAGAAAGGCATTGATAGGCCTCCCGGATGGCCTATCAATGGTCTAGGGCACTGCATCGCAGCGCTAGCTGCGCCACCAGAGTCTCTGGGTTCGCGCCCATGCTCTGTCGCAGCCGGCCGCGACCGGGAGGTCCGTGGGGCGACGCACAATTGGCCTAGCGTCGTCCGGGTTAGGGAGGGTTTGGCCGGTAGGGATATCCTTGTCTCATCGCGCTCCAGCGACTCCTGTGGCGGGCCGGGCGCAGTGCGCGCTAACCGAGGGGGCCAGGTGCACGGTGTTTCCTCTGACACATTGGTGCGGCTGGCTTCCGGGTTGGAGGCGCGCTGTGTTAAGAAGGTTGGGTTGTGCTTCGGAGGACGCAAGGCTTTCGACCTTCGTCTCTCCCGAGCCCGTACGGGAGTTGTAGCGATGAGACAAGATAGTAATTACTAGCGATTGGATACCACGAAAATTGGGGAGAAAAGGGGATAACATTTTTAAAAAAAGAAAAAAAATAAGAAATATAAGAAAGGCATTGATGTTTATGGTTAGGTACACGTTGGAGCAACGACAGTCCTTTTTCGCGAATGCGCACTGCATCGATTTATATGCAACGCAGGACACGCTAGATAAACTAATAATATCATCAACCATGTGTAGTTATAATTAGTGATTATGATTGATTGATTGTTTTTTATAAGATAAGTTTAATGCTAGCTAGCAACTTACCTTGGCTTCTTACTGCATTCGCGTAACAGGCAGGCTCCTCGTGAGGCAGGTGGTTAGAGCGTTGGACTAGTTAACCGTAAGGTTGCAAGATTGAATCCTTGAGCTGACAAGGTAAAGATCTGTCGTTCTGCCCCTGAACAAGGCAGTTAACCCACCGTTCCTAGGCCGTCATTGAAAATAAGAATGTGTTCTTAACTGACTTGCCTAGTTAAATAAAGGTGTAAAAAAATATTTAAAAAATTCGGCAAAATCTGCGCCCAAAATTACAGATTTCCGATTGTTATGAAAACTTGAAATCGGCCCTAATTAATCGGCCATTCCGATTAATCGGTCGACCTCTAGTTTGTACCACTACCAAGTCATGAAGTGATATTTCTGTAAAGGGTGGATTAAATGGAGAGATAAGAGGCAAACTCTCTAGCCTTTAATTTGGGCAAGTGAGTCAGTGTGGTGCAGGGTTGGCCAGGCGACCGGTACAGCCAGGTACAGGTGAGGTCTGTTTTGCCTGAAGACTAAAACAGATCAAGGAGAAAGAGGTCAGAAGGGCCATGTGGTGTTGTTCTAGATGCTAGTTTCTGTGAGTAGATGTGTGTGTCCTGTTGTCATGGTTGTTAGCTAATTAGCTCACATGGGGTATAGACAGGTATATAAGCCTATGATATATCTACCTGTCTCCTGAGGTAGCTAGGCTTACAGATCAGCTGTAGTTTTAGTAATGCTACCTGTTTCCTGAGGTAGCTAGACTTACAGATCAGCTGTAGTTTTAGTGATGCTACCTGTTTCCTGAGGTAGCTAGACTTACTGATCAGCTGTAGTTTTAATGATGCTACCTGTTTCTTGAGGTAGCTAGACTTACAGATCAGCTGTAGTTTTAGTGATGCTACCTGTTTCCTGAGGTAGCTAGACTTACAGATCAGCTGTAGTTTTAATGATGCTACCTGTTTCCTGAGGTAGCTAGACTTACAGATCAGCTGTAGTTCTAATGATCCTACTTGTTTCCTGAGGTAGCTAGACTTACAGATCAGCTGTAGTTTTAGTGATGCTACCTGTTTCCTGAGGTAGCTAGACTTACAGATCAGCTGTAGTTTTAATGATGCTACCTGTTTCCTGAGGTAGCTAGACTTACAGATCAGCTGTAGTTTTAATGATGTTACCTGTTTCCTGAGGTAGCTAGACTTACAGATCAGCTGTAGTTTTAATGATGCTACCTGTTTCCTGAGGTAGCTAGACTTACAGATCAGCTGTAGTTTTAGTGATGCTACCTGTTTCCTGAGGTAGCTAGACGTACAGATCAGCTGTAGTTTTAATGATGCTACCTGTTTCCTGAGGTAGCTAGACTTACAGATCAGCTGTAGTTTTAATGATGCTACCTGTTTCCTGAGGTAGCTAGACTTACAGATCAGCTGTAGTTTTACTGATGCTACCTGTTTCCTGAGGTAGCTAGACTTACAGATCAGCTGTAGTTTTAATGATGCTACCTGTTTCCTGAGGTAGCTAGACTTACAGATCAGCTGTAGTTTTAATGATGTTACCTGTTTCCTGAGGTAGCTAGACTTACAGATCAGCTGTAGTTTTAGTGATGCTACCTGTTTCCTGAGGTAGCTAGACTTACAGATCAGCTGTAGTTTTAGTGATGCTACCTGTTTCCTGAGGTAGCTAGACTTACAGATCAGCTGTAGTTTTAATGATGCTACCTGTTTCCTGAGGTAGCTAGACTTACAGATCAGCTGTAGTTTTAATGATGTTACCTGTTTCCTGAGGTAGCTAGACTTACAGATCAGCTGTAGTTTTAATGATGCTACCTGTTTCCTGAGGTAGCTAGACTTACAGATCAGCTGTAGTTTTAGTGATGCTACCTGTTTCCTGAGGTAGCTAGACTTACAGATCAGCTGTAGTTTTAATGATGCTACCTGTTTCCTGAGGTAGCTAGACTTACGGATCAGCTGTAGTTTTAATGATGTTTGAGTTCAGTAGAATAACTTTGGTTGACAGCCCTACTTCTTTGTTGTAGTGCAGTATGATTTTGCTCAACAGTCATTGCGACTAACATTTATGCTATTGCACTAGGCTGTGTGTGTGTGAGAGAGGTGCAGAGAGACGGTGATGATGCAGTTTCTGTCTGCCTGTGTGTGTGTTGTGGAAACAGTGTCAGGCATGGGTCAGTGCAATGCCTCGACACTGGAAGCCCTTTTCCATCAATGACAACCTGACGGACACACACTAGAGCTCAAACACAACTGACCTGGACCTAGGACAGGAAGGTTAGCAAACATTTCTGATAAACCAGTCAGTTATGGGGAGGAGAGGAGGTTGGGTAACTATAATGCCACAGTGTGTAATTCGGGTCCCAGGACCAAATGTTCTCCAGGGTAACGGTGTGTGTGAATGGGGTTTTAGCGTTAGTGAAGGTAGTCATTGAGAATCCACAGGAGCATCTGTTCCTCACAGCTCAGGAGAGTAACCATGGTTACTCAACTACCTCACCTGCCATCTGTTAACAGTGTGTACAGGTGACATGTTTAGTCATCGTTTCATAACCCTTCAAGTAAAATCAAGACGCGCGCACACACAGAATATGTGTGGAGATTTTTCATATTTGCAGCAGCCAGCAGGAGAAGATTAGGCCGACTCACAACACACAGATTAGAGGACGATTAGGCTGACTCACAACACACAGATTAGAGGACGATTAGGCCGACTCACAACACACAGATTAGAGGACGATTAGGCCGACTCACAACACACAGATTAGAGGACGATTAGGCCGACTCACAACACACAAATTAGAGGAAGATTAGGCCGACTCACAACACACAGATTAGAGGAAGATTAGGCCGACTCACAACACACAGATTAGAGGACGATTAGGCCGACTCACAACACACAGATTAGAGGACGATTAGGCCGACTCACAACACACAGATTAGAGGAAGATTAGGCCGACTCACAACACACAGATTAGAGGACGATTAGGCCGACTCACAACACACAGATTAGAGGAAGATTAGGCCGACTCACAACACACAGATTAGAGGAAGATTAGGCCGACTCACAACACACAGATTAGAGGAAGATTAGGCCGACTCACAACACACAGATTAGAGGAAGATTAGGCCGACTCACAACACACAGATTAGAGGACGATTAGGCCGACTCACAACACACAGATTAGAGGACGATTAGGCCGACTCACAACACACAGATTAGAGGACGATTAGGCCGACTCACAACACACAGATTAGAGGACGATTAGGCCGACTCACAACACACAGATTAGAGGAAGATTAGGCCGACTCACAACACACAGATTAGAGGAAGATTAGGCCGACTCACAACACACAGATTAGAGGAAGATTAGGCCGACTCACAACACACAGATTAGAGGAAGATTAGGCCGACTCACAACACACAGATTAGAGGACGATTAGGCTGATTTACAACACACAGATTAGAGGACGATTAGGCCGACTCACAACACACAGATTAGAGCCTGATTAGGCCGACTCACAACACACAGTTTAGAGGACGATTAGGCCGACTCACAACACACAGATTAGAGGACGATTAGGCCGACTCACAACACACAGATTAGAGGACGATTAGGCCGACTCACAACACACAGATTAGAGGAAGATTAGGCCGACTCACAACACACAAATTAGAGGAAGATTAGGCCGACTCACAACACACAGATTAGAGGAAGATTAGGCCGACTCACAACACACAGATTAGAGGACGATTAGGCTGATTTACAACACACAGATTAGAGGACGATTAGGCCGACTCACAACACACAGATTAGAGCCTGATTAGGCCGACTCACAACACACAGATTAGAGGACGATTAGGCTGATTTACAACACACAGATTAGAGGACGATTAGGCCGACTCACAACACACAGATTAGAGGACGATTAGGCCGACTCACAACACACAGATTAGAGGACGATTAGGCCGACTCACAACACACAGATTAGAGGAAGTCAAGTGTGTTAAAAATGTGTAGGAAACATGACTTGTTCCTCTTTCAATCTGACCTGTCTGAATTTGGGACTTGTAGTGTGGTCTTCTAACATGCTCTTAGTAGTATCACCCGCTCCAGCCTCCCTAGAACCTCTTATCACCGGGTTTACTTAACAAAAGGCACGTCTCAAAAGGTGGTCCAGGTGCTTTTTGGCACTAGCTAGGTAGCTAGTAAACGTAACAACACACAATAATACCAAAGTCAATATCAGCATGTGAAGTAGCTACACTGAACAAAAATATATTACAACATGCAACAATTTCAAAGATTTTACTGAGTTAGTTAGTTCATATAAGGAAATCAGTCAATTGGAATAAATAAATTAGGCCCTAATCTATGGGTTTCACATGACTGGGAATACAGATATGCATCTGTTGGTCCCAGAAACTTTAAAAGAAGGTAGGTGCGTGGATCAGAACCAGTCAGTATGTGGCGTGACCACCATTTACCTCATGCAGGGTGACACATCTCCTTTGCATAGTGTTGATAAGGCTGTTAATAGTGGCCTGTGGAATGTTGTCCCACTCCTCCTCAATGGCCGTGCGAAGTTGCTGGATATTGACTGGAACACGCTGTCGTACGTGTTGATCCAGAGCATTCCAAACATGCTCAATGTCTGGTGAGTATGTAGGCCATGGAAGACCTAGGGCATGTTCAGCTTCCAGGAATTGTGTACAGATCCTTGTGACATGGGGCCTTGCATTATCATGCTGAAACATGTGGTGATGACGGCGGATGAATTGCACAACAATGGGCCTCATCACAGTATCTCTGTGCATTCAGATTGCCATTGATAAAATGCAGTTGTGTTCATTGTCTGTAGTTTATGCCTACCCCATACCATAACCCCACCGCCACCATGGGGCACTCTGTTCACAACGTTGACATCAGCAAACCGCTCGCCCACACGGCGCCAAACACACTCCATCTGCCCGGTAGAGTTGAAACCAGGATTCATCCGTAAAGATCACACTTCTCCAGCGTGTCAGTGGCCATCAAAGGTCAAGACCCTGGCGAGGACGACGAGCATGCAGATGAGCTTCCCTGAGACGTTTCTGACAGTTTGTGCTGTCTGGGTGGCTGGTCTCAGACGATCCCACAGGTGAAGAAGACGGATGTGGTGGTCCTGGGCTGCGCTTACATTTGCGGTTGTGAGGCCGGTTGGACGTACTGCCAAATTGTCTAAAACGACGTTGGAGGCGGCTTATGGTAGAGAAATTAACATTAAATTATCTGGCAACAGAACTGGTGGACATTACTGCAGTCGGCATGCCAATTGCACACTCCCTCATCTTGAGACATCTGTGGCATTGTATTGTGTGACAAAACTGCACATTTTAGAGTTGCCTTTTATTGTCCCCAGCACAAGGCGCACCTGTGAAATGATCATGCTTTTTGATTTGCCACACCTGTCAGGTGGATGGATTGTCTTGGCAAGGAGAAATGCTCACTAACAGGAATATATCCAAATTTGTGTGCACAATTTGAGAGAAATAAGCTTTTTGTGCTTATGGACATTTTCTGGGATCTTTTATTTCAGCTCATGAAACATGGGACTAACACGTTACATGTTATGTTTTATATTTTTTGTTCAGTGTTAGTGCAGTATGTTTAGGCGATTTTACAGCTATCAATTTAGGAGTCTACAATCTCACCGTGTTCAACCAATGTTTAATCTTACTATGTAACATGGTACCGCAAAACAAATGACCCGCATGGTAGAAGGGTTGTCTTGATGAGGGGAGAGTTGTATATACAAAGAATTGTTACGTTGTGAAGAGGCATTTAGAAAGATGGGTCAGGTGATCTGGGTCAGGTGATGTTCTCTATACAATGCTCTGATTGTTGAGGGAGGTTGAGAAAGAGAGAGAGATGAGAAAGAAGTTAACTCGGCTTTAGATGTTTACAGTAAACCCTGTGTGTGAATATAGCCCAGCGAACGATGGAGGAATGGGGGATGGAAGGACAACGCCTCACTGTCTCACTGGCCCACTTTCCTTCTGTCCTGCAGTTTGTTGTGCTGTGGCATTCCCAGCTGATGGGGGAGAGGCAGTGTTTCACTACTAAACAGACCTAATGTAGGGCGTAATGGTCTTCTAGGCCTAGAATCTACACCAGCAGAATTCTCTACATGTACTCTACCTTGTTACAACAACTGGAGTCCTCTCGCTTGCTCTCTCACTCCCTCTTGCTCTGTCTGTCTGTCTGTCTGTCTGTCTGTCTGTCTGTCTGTCTGTCTGTCTGTCTGTCTGTCTGTCTCTGTCTGTCTGTCTGTCTGTCTCTGTCTGTCTGTGTCTGTCTGTCTGTCTGTCTGTCTGTCTGTCTGTCTGTCTGTCTGTCTGTCTGTCTGTCTGTCTGTCTGTCTGTCTCACACACACACACACACACACACACACACACACACACACACACACACACACACACACACACACACACACACAGCTAGTGGTCACAGCCAGTAGCTACTTCCTAATTTAAGTGTGAATTATTGACTCTGTGTTTAGTCTCTTCTTGCCGTAAGTGTAGTCCATTGTTAGCTGGATAGAGGGCAGAGAGGTTCGGCCACTCCGTTTCAGGGGTGTGAGTCACGATGCACTCAGGCTTTGTATGATGTGCAGTACTAGTTTCTTTGTACTTTACTACTTCCTTTAGGGTGCTAGCAAATGTATAGGTTGGACGTACGTGTGTGTAAACACTTCCTCATAGAAGGGTTGAAACCGCTAGCTGACAGACTTCTCTGGTATGATGACTCTGAGTTACTAGTTAAGAACAGAGCTTTGTGTTTGTAGAAATACAACCAGAAGCACGTGGCCATGCGTTTGACCTACACAGGGAAAACGCTCATACAACAGTGACATTGTACAACGACAACTAGGGATCAAGATGCTATTTTGTGATTATTTTGTTGTTTATTTTAACTCTTATTTTCACGAAATGTATCTGCTGTTATTTCTTACAACCAACAAGAACTCTTGAACATCAGATCAGCTGTTACTTAAACCAATTCCGGCTTCAACTTCCAAGCATCTGCCCTGGGCTCTCTCAGTAACTTCAACCCAGTTTTCAGGCTACCCAAGAGGAAACTCCAACGTTGTGAACAGAGTGCCCCATGGTGGCGGTGGGGTTATGGTATGGGGTAGGCATAAACTACAGACAGGTCTCTGACCCTTACAGAGGCAAGAGACGGGGGTCTTGGTGAGATTAAGGCGAAGGGAAAACCGGCCACCTCTTCCTTCCATTCTACTGGATAATGTACAGTCACTTGATAATAAGAGAATGACCTTGCAGATTTTTTTACCAACGGGACTCTTGGAACTCGCTAGATTCTCCATTCACCGGGCGGACAGGGCAGTAGAGTCAGGGAAATTGACGGGGGAGGGGTTTACCTCGATCAACTACAACTGGTGTTCCAATTTGCATACCACCTCCAATTTGCATACCGCCCCAACAGATCCATAGATGACGCAATCTCAATTTCTCTCCACAACTGCCCTCACCCACCTAGATAAGAATACCTATGTGAGAATGCTGTTCATTGACTACAGCTCAGCGTTCAACACCATTATCCCCTCCAAGCTTAGGACTCTGGGTCTGAACACCTCCCTCTGCAACTGTATCCTGGACTTCCTGACGGGCCGACCCCAGGTGGTGATGGTAGGCAACATCACCTCCACCACACTGACCCTTAACACAGGGGTGCGTGCTTAGTCCCCTCCTGTACTCCTTGTTCACCCATGACTGTGTGGCCACGCACAACTCCTACACCATGATCAAGTTCGCTGACGACACGACGGTGGTAGGCCTGATCACCGGCGACGATGAGTCAGCCTACATGGAGGAGGTCAGGGACCTGACAGTGTCGTGCCGGAGCAACAACCTCTCCCTCAACGTCAGCAAGACAAAGGAGCTGATTGTGGACTACAGGAAATGGGGGGCGAGTGACAACCACTGGCCATGACAAGCACTGGCTAAAGGGACTCCTGACCATGACAAGCACTGGCTAAAGGGACTCCTGACTATGACAAGCACTGGTTAAAGGGACTCCTGACCATGACAAGCACTGGCTAAAGGGACTCCTGACCATGACAAGCACTGGCTAAAGGGACTCCTGACTATGACAAGCACTGGCTAAAGGGACTCCTGACCATGACAAGCACTGGCTAAAGGGACTCCTAACCATGACAAGCACTGGCTAAAGGGACTCCTAACCATGACAAGCACTGGTTAAAGGGACTCCTGACCATGACAAGCACTGGCTAAAGGGACTCCTGACCATGACAAGCACTGGTTAAAGGGACTCCTGACCATGACAAGCACTGGTTAAAGGGACTCCTGACCATGACAAGCACTGGCTAAAGGGACTCCTGACCATGACAAGCACTGGCTAAAGGGACTCCTAACCATGACAAGCACTGGTTAAAGGGACTCCTGACCATGCCAAGCACTGGCTAAAGGGACTCCTGACCATGCCAAGCACTGGCTAAAGGGACTCCTAACCATGCCAAGCACTGGCTAAAGGGACTCCTGACCATGACAAGCACTGGCTAAAGGGACTCCTGACCATGACAAGCACTGGCTAAAGGGACTCCTGGCTAAAGGGACTCCTATGGACTTTCTCTCACACACACTTGTCTACTGTTTTCTCCAGCCTGTGTTGACTCTCTGCAGGGCTGTGAAACTGCAACAATACATTTGTTTGTCCCTCTCCTCCAATCTCTCTTTTTTTCCTAAATGCTCCTTCCTCCTCTCTGTTCAGTTACATTCAACATAGCTTTATTGGCTTCATTATAGGAGCAATACAAAAGGAATTGTGTTTACACATTAGAATAAACATTAAGCATCTCTCTCTTCCTCTCCCCATCCATCCCTCTCTCCCTCTCCCTTCCTCCCTCTCTTTCCACCTCTTCCCTTCCCCTCTTTCTACAGGTGTCTCTGTTGTCTAGCAGATGAATTTTGAGCAGCCTCCTCCGTACCAGGCCCCTGGTTACCCCCAGCAGGGTTACCCCCCGCAGGGTTACCCCCAGCAGGGATACCCCCAGCAGGGATACCCTCCCCAGGGTTACCCCGTAAACATGGAGCAACCTGGAGGATTCCCTCCTCAAAACCCAGGCTACCCTGCTGGGCCCGGGGGACCCCCTGGACCCTACCCCGGCCAGGGACAAGCAGGCCCCTACCAGGAGGGCTACCCTGGACAGCCCCAGTTTGGATGGCAAGGAGGACCACCCCCAGGACCCATGTATGGAGAGGCACCTAAAAACACAGGTGATATATATATATATATATATATATATATAGAAAACCTTTATTACAGCAGACTAAAAACAGTTACATCGTCAATTGCGGTTTATTGTTTAGGCTAATTATTCAAAGCTCCCTTTGTTATTTAATTTAAAACTAAAATGCTTGATTGAATTTCAAAGCATGAATGTCTCATATGCTGTGTGATGCCAATAACAAATGAATGAATGATTGATTGATCCAGTAGCCTGTATATTGAAATATAGGCCTAAGTAAGTTACAGTATTAAGACTAAACAGGACACGCTCTTAGACCTAACCATGGTGGTTATACAAGGATACTATACAAAGACCACTAATGATAACGACATGACTTATTACCATAATAACAGTAATAATAACAATAAGGAGATGAAGAAAAATGAGGGTATAGGAGTGAGAGCTGTGGTTATATTATGTGTGACAAACAGGTGCTGTTAGATTACAGGATCATTGTTCTGCCTGTTTGAAACAGTGTAAATAACACTAAATACATTGTAAGTAATACAAGTCTGTTCTAAGAAAAATAATTGTAAAGCCTTTATTACAGCAGAGCAAAGATTAAAACGGACAAATCTGTGACATGTCTTTCTCCAACATTTTGCTGCTGCATGAGTCTTGGTGCTCACAGAATCAGTAGGCTATTAAACACACAGTCAAACGGGCAACAGAAGCAGGATCTGTCTCATTTCTGGAGATGTCTGTCTGTATATGGATGATTTATGAAGCCAGGGACATTTAACAGTTGATTATAGACCTAATTAAATTGGGGTTTCCTCTCTCCTCAACTTTCTTAGACAATTAGGCTAATGCAGGGAATGTTTCCTGGTCTCTGCTGCGGCCTCCGCCGCCTTGTTCTCAGTCCCATCATGCTGCTTAACTTCGGTATAATGCACATAGGTAAAGGTGGCAAATCTACGGCTCACTGAAGATTGATTCAGAACGGTGGACAGCGATCGTATCCAGTGCGGGGAAAAGCACATTTGTTATAAAATAATATTAGATTTATTAATATTGCACCATTATTTTTACATAATATAACCATATACAATGTCAGTATCACATATCTTAGAGTGATGGACTGTCCCATCCCCGTGGCCTCCACAATGGATTAGTCCACTGAGAGACGTAAATCAGACGGGTGCTCTTGTGCTTGACTAAAGAAATCTCTATCGACCAAATAATCAATCAGTCGACGAAATGGGGTCAGCCCTACCTTGACTTTTCTGAATGCAAAGACGCTGGAGGTGCTTTGGGAACAATGTCTCCCCGGGGATCCCCAGCCGGTCCAGGTATTTGATCTATTGGGGGCTCCCGAGTGGCGCAGCGGTCTAGGCACTGCCTCTCAGTGCTAGCGGCGTCACTACAGACCCTGGTTTGATTCCAGGCTCTATCACAACCAGCCATGATTGGTAGTCCCATAGGGCGGCGCACAATTGGCCCAGCGTCGTCCGGTTTTGGCTGGGGTAGGCAGTCATTGTGAATAAGAATTTGTTCTTAACTGACTTGCCAAGTTAAATAAAATAAAATATTCCAGAGCTAGCACACCTGATTGAACTTGTCAACTAATCATCAGGCCCTTGACTAGGTGAATCAGGTGAGCTGGTTCAGGTCCTTGAATAGGTGAATGAGGTGAGCTGGTTCAGGTCCTTGACTAGGTGATTCAGGTGAGCTGGTTCAGGTCATTGACTAGGTGAATCAGGTGAGCTGGTTCAGGTCCTTGACTAGGTGAATCAGGTGAGCTGGTTCAGGTCCTTGACTAGATGAATCAGGTGAGCTGGTTCAGGTCCTTGACTAGGTGAATCAGGTGAGCTGGTTCAGGTCCTTGACTAGGTGAATCAGGTGAGCTGGTTCAGGTCCTTGACTAGATGAATCAGGTGAGCTGGTTCAGGTCCTTGACTAGATGAATCAGGTGAGCTGGTTCAGGTCCTTGACTAGGTGAATCTGGTGAGCTGGTTCAGGTCCTTGACTAGGTGAATCTGGTGAGCTGGTTCAGGTCCTTGACTAGGTGAATCTGGTGAGCTGGTTCAGGTCCTTGACTAGGTGAATCAGGTGAGCTGGTTCAGGTCCTTGACTAGATGAATCAGGTGAGCTGGTTCAGGTCCTTGACTAGATGAATCTGGTGAGCTGGTTCAGGTCCTTGACTAGGTGAATCAGGTGAGCTGGTTCAGGTCCTTGACTAGGTGAATCATTTAAATTGTGAAACATCTGGGAACCAGTGTGTCAGACATGTCTATCTAGGGTTGCAAAGCTATCGGTAATTTACCAAAGTTACCGGAATCTTCAGTAATTTAGGTAATGCACAGAATCTATCATAACTTTGGTAATTCATACTACAATAACTTTTTTTTTTTTAAGTATTCATATATAGTATACATTTTTTATATCTGGATCCATAGAGTTTGTAGTAGATAGACCATATTGTTCAAGAGAAAAGCCTAATTAATGAAAAATGCATCTAATCAACAATGGCATTATTTTCTCTGCAACTCATCCAACTATAGACTTTTTTCACAACTGCCACCAGTTGACGCCTAACATTGACAACAAACACATATTGACAAAGTAAAATAAGTGTGAAAAAATTATATACATACATAAATATACATACATACAGTGCATTCAGAAAGTATTCAGATCCCTTGACTTTTTCCACATTTTATTCCATTAGTCTTATTCTAAAATGGATTAAATAAATGTTATAATCATAGCGCTTGATGGTTTAAGAAACTGCAGTTGAAGAAAAAAGTTATTGAAATTTTCCGGATTGACTGACCTTTGTCTTGAAGTAATGATTGACTGTTGTTTCTCTTTGCTTATTTGAGCTGTTCTTGCCATAATATGGACTTGGTCTTTTACCAAATATGGCTATCTTCTGTATACCACCCCTACCTTGTCACAACACAACTGATTGGCTCAAGCACATTCCACATTCCACAAATGAATTTTTAACAAGGCACACCTGTTAATTGAAATGCATTCCAGATGACTACCTCATGAAGCTGGTTGAGAGAATGGCAAGTGTGCAAAGCTGTCATCTAGGCGAAGGGTGGCTACTTTGAAGAATCTCAAATCTATTTTGATTTGTTTAACACTTTTTGGGGTTATTACATGATTCCGTATGTTATTTCATAGTTTTAATGTCTTCACTATTATTCTACAATGTAGAAAATTGTACAAATAAAGAAAAATCCTTAAATGAGTAGGTGTGTCCAAACTTTTGACTGGTACTTTAAGTATTCAAACCATTTACTCAGTACATTGTTGAAGCACTTTTGGCAGCCATTACAGCCTTGAGTCTTCTTGGGTATGACGCTACAAGCTTGGCACATCTGTATTTGGGGAGTTTCTCCTATTCTTCTCTGCAGATCCTCTCAAGTTCGGTCAGGTTGGGTGGGGAGCGTCGCTGCACAGCTATTTTCAGGTCTCTCCAGAGATGTTCGATCGGGTTCAAGTCCGAGTTCTGGCTGGGCCACTCAAGGACGTTCAGAGACTTGTCTTGAAGCCACTCCTGCGTTGTCTTGGCTGTGTGCTTAGGGTCGTTATCCTGTTGGAAGGTGAACCTTTGCTCCAGTCTGAGATCCTGAGCATTCTAGAGCAGGTTTTCATCAAGGATCTCTCTGTTCTTTGCTCCGTTCGTCTTTCCCTTGATCCTGACTAGTCTCACAGTCCCTGCTGCTGAAAACATCCCCACAGCATGATGCTTCCACTATCATGCTTCACCGTAGGGATGGTGCCATGTTTCCTTCAGATGTGATGCTTGGCATTCAGGCCAAAGAGTTCAATCTTGGTTTCATCAGAACAGAGAATCTTGTTTCTTATGGTCTGAGAGTCTTTAGGTGCCTTTTGGCAAACTCCAAGCGGGCTGTCATGTGCCTTTTACTGAGGAGTGGCTTCCATCTGGCCACTCTACCATAAAGGTGGAGTGCTGAAGAGATGGTTGTTCTCCCATCTCCAGAGAGGAACTCTAGAGCTCTGTCAGAGTGACCATTGGGTTCTGGTCAGCTCCCTGACCAAGGCCCTTCTTCCTCGATTGTTCAGTTTGGCCGGGCGGCCAGCTCTAGGAAGAGTCTTGGTGGTTCTAAACTTCTTCCAGTTTAAAAATGATGGAGACCACTGTGTTCTTGGGGACCTTCAATGCTGCAGAAATGTTTTGGTACCTTTCCCCAGATCTGTGCCTCGACACAATCCTGTCTCATAGCTCTGTGAACAATTCCTTTGATCTCATGGTGGACTCCAAGTTGGAGAAACATCTCAAGGATGATCAATGGAACAGGATGCACCTGAGCTCAATTTTGTGCAGCAAATGGTCTGAATACTTATGTAAATACATTTGCAAAAATGTCTAAACTTGTTTTTGCTTTGTCATTATGGGGTGTTGTGTGTAGATTGAATACTTTTATTTAATCCATTTTAGAATAAGGCTGTAACGTGGAGAAAGTCAAGGGGTCTGAATACTTTCCGAATGCACTGTATACGGTTATTTTATATCAGCGTCCCATTGTGTGTTCTTAAAGGTGAAGGTTGTTGTAGCTAACCACATGATAGCCAGATCACTTTCTGCTTTTGTTCATGTCATATGATTTAAAAGGGCATTGTCCAAATCAGAAAGGTGACTTTCCAGACTTTAGTCAGGCGCTGTATTTGTTTACCTGGATAATACCTTCTCAGTGGTGAATAGTGGACTGCCACTAAGAAACCAGGCAATGGGACTTGAATGCTGCATTCATAACCAAGTGGGAATTTACCAGTTGTGAAGTCGTAAATACCAGTATTCCATACATGAGTTGAAACCTGAGGTGCACATGTACATAAACAGATGCATGTTGTGGACACTTACAGTCACGTGATGCAGTGGTATGTCACAAAATCATGTTACAACCACACATCAATAGTCATATATGTCAACATTCTGCTAAGTGGATGGTCTCTACAGAAGGTGTAAACGGTACAGCCAAATGGTTACTTGCATAGTAGCAATATCAGAAAGATGGTGTCAAAATAAATTAAATATACAGTATGTACAATAATGATATCGGTGATAGACGAGGTAGTTACATGGGGTCAAGTGGCTGAGCAGCAGGATAACAAAATAATAGCAGCAACGTATGGTGTCATGTGAATAGAGGCACTGCAGATAGTGCTGGTAACTGGTCTGTCCAAACCCCGCATGAACAAGGGAATCGATATTTGAAGAGCCTGTTTCTTGACTTTGGTGCAGGGCATGTGATGTCCATAGCCTCTTCGTTGCAAAACTCCCTGATCTCCTCAAACATGCGTTTGTCTAGCTTTGTCCAGTTCAGATGATGCTGTTACAGGCAGACCATCTATGGAAGGATGCGCTGCAGCTGAAACCTGGTCCCGACAGTCTGAACACTCCTTGACTACAACACCAGGCTCCAGAGCATCGAAGCTGTAAAACAGAGAAGAAGAAATAAGACACTACAACCCTGCACATCAATTCACCTCCCAAGTTTAGATAAGAATAACCTCATACTGGTACTGCTTATCTGTGGCAGCGGCCTGAAGTACAGAGTCAAGTGTTGCCAGCCATATCCTTCCACCAGCACCGTGCCATCCTCCAGTCCTTCACAACACCAGCAATCTCAGACAGAGTTCACTCTGGTCTTTCTGAAGCGCTGCTTGATGAGGCCGAAGCACCAGTCAGGGGAAAACTTGGTGTGATCAGGAAGTGAAGGGCCAGATTGTGGTAGAGTTTGTGCATGGACCACCAGGCACAATACCAGAGCACAAACTTGTTCTTGTTTTGGCCACTGCAGTTATCACAATTCAGGTCCACACGTGTTTTCACAACTCCATAGTTGGGGAAGAAATGGTGCATGTAGTTGATGACTGCGCTGCTGCCTTTGCTTGGGCCAGCTCTTTGATGACTACGACTGGTGGATTAGAGTCAGGTGTGATCTACTGATGCTGAAAGACAAATTCCAGATACAAATATTTTAGCATTATTATACAATAGATGCAAAATGGCTTCTGAGATATCACTAGACAGTTCATACAGGGAATGTTGGCTACTGACAAACCAATTGTAATAGCAAGCTAAAGTTAACCAAAATGTTAGGTTCATTGTTAGTTAGCAAGCCAGCGATCGAACTCCAGCTGGCTAGCTAACAGCAAGCTTTAGTTTGCATTGGAAAATGACAAAATTAGAAATGTATAACATTGAATCTGTAGCTAGATTCTTACCTGTTGTAGCAGGCTCAAGGGTGTGGGGTTTCCACATCACCAAGTTCAATACCAAAACATGCACCAGTATCACAAATAGAATGCAAATGTGGAGTTTTGGTACAAGGACAAAGGCGGGAATTCACCAATCAACTCACAGTCCACAAGCCATTCTTTGTCCATTCCGTTTTCCAGGGGTAATCCCCACACTCTGGTCCGGTACACAGATGGTAATCCTCACACTCTGGTCTGGTACGCGGATGGTAGTCTCGCGGATGGTAGTCTCGCGGATGGTAGTCTCGCGGATGGTAGTCTCGCGGATGGTAGTCTCGCGGATGGTAGTCTCGCGGATGGTAGTCTCGCGGATGGTAGTCTCCTACTCTGCCACTTTGTGCAGGCTGCTGCTTCCTTTATCCCCAAGCACTGCCTGGTTTAACGAGCGACAGCCTTGCCTCGTTGGGGCAGATAGTCCATATAAGGCCCGGGGGTGGAGCCAACCGGCTGCCAGATATCTCCCCTCAGTAACCACTCCCCTCATCTCTCCCTGCCTTATGCCACACTGTATACATGGATGAAAGCTTCATGTTAGGGTCATTGTTAGTTAGCAAGCCAGCCATCGAACCTCAGCTAGCTAGCTAACAGCAAGCTTTAGTATGCAATGAAAATAACTTTCTGACATAATTAGAAATGTGTAATATCTGAATCTGTAGCTAGATTCTTACCTGTATACATGGATGAGAGCTTCACGACAGACTGCAACCCCTTTTATAAAACATCCTGTGTTGTTTCCGTTTAGTTTGCGCAGCTTGTTTGGCCGGTTGTGTTCCACTGATTTCAAAACGTGTTATTTTAAGAGTGAGAGAGAGTCAGCATAGCTTGGCACGATCGTTGTCCAGAAAGTAGTCCATCACAACCTTTTCCCACTGACCTTTGTCGATAGCACCTGATAAATTCAGAGCAGCAATGTTATTGAGAGCAGTAGCAACATATTTCAGGTCATTTTATAGACACAAGATGCAACACCACAGACCAATCCAAACTCATCTCTCGGCATGTCCAGCCCACTCATTATCTCAGCCAATCATGGATGGCGTGAAGGTTGCTGTCTTTCTCTGTGGCTAAACCAACTAGGCTCGTAATTTAACAATTGTATTCGTATTTACAGATGACATACAAGTTTGATTTTAAGGCACATGAAAGTTCAGATGTTCGAGAAGGCATTTCTGCCCAAAAACGCATTTTGATAAAAATAAAAATAAATACGTTCAAATGGCTCTCCTGTGAAGTTGTGACTTGCGACATACGCCTAGTTTCCTGAATCGGGTCACCTTTGAACTTGTTGAGAAATGCTGATTGGCTAATTGCCAATAAACGGCCTAAACCATAAACTAAAAAAAGTATAGCTACAGTATCATGCTCGTAAACAAAGTATAGTGTTCCAAAACCATATTAATAGATTGCTTTTTATAAATGTTTTCTGTATTAAACTGCCAAAAATGCTGTTATCAAGGTCCTTTCCTTAGTAGGTGACGTCAGAGCCCCAGATGATAAATGAGTTTTCCACTCGTAGTTACCAGTTGGGGGGGCCATTCGAAGACGTGGATGTCGATTAAGGCAGGCCTCTGCACCTCTCTGATTCAGAGGGGTTGGGTTAAATGCCGAATACAAATTTCAGTTGAATACATTCAGTTGGACAACTGACTAGGTATCCCCTTTCCTTTCAAGTGTTTTCTTTCCAGTTGTATTTGGTAAATACCACCTTCCCACTTGGTTATGAACACAGCAAACTTACTGCCTGGTAACTGTTGCTAGAGAGCAGTCCCTTTTGTACTGGGGTACTACCTTGCCACTCAGGTAACACATAGCTGACCTGACTATTTCCAGATGGCAGCCTTTGTAAAGTGTGTGTGTGTGTGTGTGTGTGTGTGTGTGTGCACATTAATGATTAACAGCAAATATACCAAAGATAACAAGAAGAGTAGGTTGTTAGGGCTAAGTGTGTGTGACTTGTGTATTCCAAGTATGTGTATTCCAAGGGCGGCAAGTAGCCTAGCGGTTAGAGCGTTTGGCCAGTAACCGAAATGTCGCTGGTTTGAGTTCCCAAGCCGACAAGGTGAAAAATCTGTCTGTGCCCTTGAGCAGGGCTAATAACCCTAATTTCATTGCACCTATCTGGTATATGTGACAATAAAACATATATATTTTTTACTGCCAGTTGTAAAGGTTTAACTTTAAATGAATGTCTACCTCTCTCTCTCCCCATCCCTCCCTTCCTCTAGTGTACGTGGTGGAGGAGAGAAGGAGAGATGATTCAGGAGACACGTGTCTGACTGCCTGTTGGACGGCTCTCTGCTGCTGCTGCTTGTGGGACATGCTCACATAACCTCTGACCCCTGACATTTACCCTTATCTGCTTTGACCCTTACCCTTTACCTCCTAACCCTTAACCCTTAACCCAAAGTCCCTTTCATCTGTAATAGAAAACAAGTACTGGAAGCAATAGAACACTATGAAAATCTGGGAAACCAGGCCTGGTATTTATAGCGGACTTTGAAAAGCCCTTTGATAAAGTATGTATTTATAATTTATATGTAAATGCCTGGACTATTTTAATTTAGGAGAGTCTCTTATGCAATGGCTTAAAGTTATGTATAGTAACCCCAGGTGTAAAATAGTAAATAATGGCTACTTCTCGGGAAGTATTAAATTGTCAAGAGGAGTAAATCAAGGTTGTCCACTATCGGCATATCTATTTATTATGGCCATCAAAATGTTAGCTATTCAAATCAGATCCAACAATAATATCAAGGGCCTAGAAATCCAGGGCTTAATAACAAAGGTGTCATTGTACGCTGATCATTCATGTTTTCTTTTAAATACGCAATTTGGATCCCTGCACAGCCTCCTAGAGGATGTAGATCATTTTTCTAACCTCTGGATTAAACCAGAATGATGATAAATGCACCATATTACATATTGGATCACTAAAAAAGACAACTTTTACATTACCGTGTAGTTTACCAATAAAATGGTCTGACGATGTAGTGGAAATACTTGGTATACATATCCCAAAAGAAAGAAATTATCTCGCTACAATTTATATTTATAGAAAGTTAGCCAAATTAGATATCATTTTGCTACCATGGAAAGGACAACATCTGTTTATTTGTGGAAAAATTACCCTGATTTAATTATTTTGTCATTTCCCAGTTGACCTATTTACTTACTTACGGCCCTGCCTACAACTAACGACTTGTTTATTAAATTACATGAGCAAAACAATTCCACCTTATTTTGAATGGCAAGCCGGAGAAAATTAAACAGGCCTATTTATATAATGAATATGAATTTGAAGGGCAGAAATTATTAAATAAAAAGGATTGGACCTCTCACTAAAGACTTCAGTCATACAAACACTATACATAAATCTAAAAAAAGGTTTAAAAATGTTATCATCTTCGTAAATGATATCATAAATAGGACTGGTGGAATTGTGTAACACATGCAGTTAACAAAAAAATATGGAAATGTCTGCTCTATCCAAAATTACAACCAACTGATTTCAGCATTGTGGAAAGGGGAGAAGGTAAGGAACTTGACTGTTGGCCCTGCATTAAAGACCAAAATTGGTTAAAGGAAATTGTGATGAATATAAAAAAGTATACCAGTTTAATTTAAGCACCAAAAGAATTACAGCTGCGCCATACAGGTTGCTAAATAGTTGGGAGATTTTCGATGTTCTGATTCTATAGCACGTGGTTTATGAACTGATACACAACACGACGCCGGATTCTATGTTCTGATTCTATAGCACGTGGTTTATGAACTGATACACAACACGACGCCGGATTCTATGTTCTGATTCTATAGCACGTGGTTTATGAACTGATACACAAAACGACGCCGGATTCTAAACGTAGAGTTTTTCAATTTAAATTATTATACACAATTCTTGCAACCGAAATAATGTCATATATATGGGGGATACAACCATCCCAGCTCTTCCGATTTTGCTGTGAAGAGACAGAATCATTAGATCACTTGTTTTGGTACTGCCCATATGTAGCTTGTTTTTGGTCGCAGGTTCAGGAATGGCAGAGAAAATGCAACATTTACTTGGAGCTAACTCTGCAAATAGCACTGCTGGGTGATTTGAAAAGTCATAGTCAATTGATCAATAATGTAATAATACTCTTAGCACAATTTTAAAAATTTAATTTACAATCTGTAGAAACTGAGAATAGAAAGTTTCAGAGCTTTTGTGAAACATCACACAGTGGAAATATATATATGGCAGCTAAAAATCTAAACCGGATGGTCTTCAGAGATAGATGGGAGGGGTTGAGTGTAGCTGAAGGCTGGGATGCTAATGTAAAATATATTGTCCATAAATTGTATATAGTATGTAGAAGCCTAAGTATCGTTGTCCATTAGTTTACTTAAATTAGGGGAGTTGTGGTAGGGTTAGGGGAAAATAAGAAAGTTTTTAAAAAGTCCCTCATTTTATCCTAACCTCTAACCCCTGAGGTTTAACCCCTAACCCTGACCTACCTGTTACACTGTCCCTCCATCTGGCCTTACTTCCTGTTAGTCCACCTGAATCCTTCTCTCTCCCCCTAACTATCAGTCTTACTCCTTGCACTCCTGCTTTCCTTCCCAAACGTCCAGCCTGAACCCCTTTACCTCCTGAACAATGGTAGCATTATATGATAACCTCTATGTATCTATCCTTGTGCTCCTACACCTGACCTAACCCCTCTGTAGCAGTTTAGCTACAATATGTTCCCTAAATCTCAGGCACTGTACTGTAGATATTGCTTCTTGTGGAACACAAATTCATTCTCAAACACCACACATACAATATGCACTCATATCTCAGGCGTTCTACTGTAGATGACACACATACACAAACGAACACACACACACACCATGCACTCTCTCTCTCTCTCTCTCTCTCCTGGGCACTTTAACATCTTACCTCTGTAAGGTACTTCTCCTGCCTCCCTCCCTCCTCCCAAACAAACCTCTAGTCATACCACCCCATATTCCCTAAACCCTCCTAACAAATGACTCTCTACACCGTATCTGTCATGGCTACCTAGATCATTGGATGCCAGTAAGCTACAGTGCCCCTTGCCAACCCCCTGCCCCCGCTGTACCATGCTGAAGCTTGAACTGTCCTCTCCGTTATGTTTGCACAACAGCTACTGTGGTTTCCTGTTTGTCTTGGGATGAATCCTATGAGCTTGCATTGAATGCATTTTTTTTTAAAGACGATGACAATGAATATTTTAATGTTTGATTACATCTAATATTGTTCAATGCTTGCAACGCTTTTTTCCTGTTAATTTCTAGATCCTGGATGAATATGATTTGATTGCTATGTTATTTTTAATATTCTCATTCCTTGAAGGAGAGAACATGAAACTTAAAAAAATTGAATGTTTATTATGTAGATGCCTTTGCCTGACATGAGAATCTTGCATTAAGAATAAATTATTCCCAAAACAGTCAACATTGTCTGGTGTCTTTCACTCTGGTCTGTGTTTAGTCAGTCAGTTGTGGGTATGTCTGTGTGTTTTACTGTGCTTGCTGTATCAGAGGTTGAGTGTGTTATAGATCTCTATGGTTAGTAATTGGTTCCAGGATAGATCTGAGTCTATTTATACCACTGAACTGCTGTGACCTTGGCTGGGGAGTCACACTGGACTGCTGTGACCTTGGCTGGCGAGTCTTGTGTAACCACCGTGATTTAGACTACAGCAGTAGATGAGGATAAATGACGACATGGATAACATATAGCTGGCTGGCTTCTCCGTGCATCGGCAGGACAGAGCAGTTACGTCAGGTAAGACGAGGGTCGGGGGTGTGTGTCAGTAACTGCTGGTGCGCGATGTCTAGTATTAAATAAGTCTCGAGGTATTGCTCGCCTGAGGTAGAATACCTCATGATAAGCTGTAGATCACACTATCTACCAAGAAAGTTCTCATCTGTAGTATTCAAAGCCGTCTATTAACCACCACAAACAGATGCTGACACTAAGACCGCACTCAACGAGCTGTATAAGGCCATAAGCAAACAAGAAAATGCTCATCCAGAAGTGGCGCTCCTAGTGGCCGGTGAGTTTAATGCAGGCAAAAGTTAAATCTGTTTTCCCTCATTTCTACCAGCATGTGCAACCAGAGGAAGAAAAAAACTAAACCACCATTACTCCACACACAGAGATGCATACAAAGCTCTCCCTCACCCTCCATTTTGCAAATCTGACCATAATTCTATCCCCCTGATTCCTGCTTACAAGCAAAAACTAAAGCAGGAAGTACCAGTGACTCGCTCAATACGGAAGTGGTCAGATGAGGCGGATGCTACGCTACAGGACTGTTTTACTAGCACAGACTGGAATATGTTCCGGGATCAACATTCACAAAGCCGCGTGGCCAGACGGATTACCAGGACGTGTACTCAAAGCATGCGCGGAACAACAGGTAAGTGTCTTCACTGACATTTTCAACCTGTCCCTGACCGAGTCTGTAATACCTACATGTTTCAAACAGACCACCATTGTCCCTGTGCCCAAGAAAGCAAAGGTAACATGCCTAATTGATTAATGCCCTGTAGCACTCACATCAGTAGCCATGAAGTGCTTTGAAAGGCTTGTCATGGCTCACATCAACAACATCATGCCAGAAACCCTAGACCCACGCCAATTCGCATACCGCCCCAACAGATCCACAGATGATGCAATCTCAATCGCATTCCACACTGCCCTTTTCCACATGGACAAAAGGAACACCTATGTGAGAATGCTGTTCATTGACTACAGCTCAGTGTTCAACACCATAGTACCCACAATGCTCATCACTATCATGGTCCAAACACACCAACACAGTTGTGAAGAGGGCATGACAACACCCTTTCCCCCTCAGGAGACTGAAAAGATTTGCTATGGGTCCCCAGATCCTCAAAAAGTTCTACAGCTGCACCATCAAGAGCATCATGACCCGCTGCATCACCGCCTGGTATGGTAACTGCTCGGCATCTGACTGTAAGGCGCTACAGAGGGTAGCGCATACGGCCCAGTATATCTCTGGGGCCAAGCTTCCTGACATCCAGGACCTATATACTAAGCGGTGTCAAAGGAAGGCCCAAAAAATTGTCAAAGACTCCAGTCACCTAAGTCAGAGACTGTTCTCTCTGCTGCCGCATGGCAAGCGGTACCTGAGCACCAAGTCTAGGACCAAAAAGCTTCTACCCCCAAGCCATAAGACTGCTGAACAATTAATGAAATGGCCACACCGATTATTTCCATATTTACATTGACACACTGCTGCTAATCGCTGTTTATTATCTATGCATAGTCACTTTACAAATTACCTAGACTAACCTAAGGCCTACCTTCAAACTCAGTGCCTCTTTGCTTGACATCATGGGAAAATCAAAATAAATCAGCCAAAAAATTGTAGACGTCCACAAGTCTGGTTCATCCTTTCCAAACGCCTGGAGGTACCACGTTCATCTGTACAAACAATAGTACGCAAGTATAAACACCATGGGACCACGCAGCCGTCATACAGCTCAGAAAGAGATGCGTTCTGTCTCCTGGAGATGAACGTACTTTGGTGTGAAAAGTGCAAATCAATCCCAGAACAACAGCAAAGGACATTGTGAAGATGCTGGAGGAAACAGGTACAAAAGTATCAATAGCCACAGTAAAACGAGTCCTATATCGACATAACCTGAAAGGCAGCTCAGCAAGGAAGAAGCCACTGCTCCAAACCCACCATAAAAAAGCCAGACTACGGTTTGCAACTGCACATGGGGACAAAGATCATACTTTTTGGAGAAATGTCCTCTGGTCTGATGAAACAAAAATAGAACTGTTTGGACATAATGACCATCGTTATGTTTGGAGGAAAAAGGGGGAGGCTTGCAAGCCGAAGAACACCATCCCAACCATGAAGCACGGGGGTTGCAACATAATGTTGTGAGGGTGCTTTGCTACAGGAGGGACAGGTGCACTTCACAAAATAGATGGCATCATGAGGTAAGAAATTATGTGGATATATTGAAGCAACATCTCAAGACATCAGTCAGGAAGTTAAAGCTTGGTCGCAAATGGGTCTTCCAAAGGGACAATGACACCAAGCATGCTTCCAAAGTTGTGACATAATGGCTTAAGGACAACAAAGGCAAGGTATTGGAGTGGCCATCACAAAGCCCTGACCTCAATCCCATAGAAAATTTGTGGACAGAACTGAAAAAGCGTGTGCGAGCAAGGAGGTCTACAAACCTGACTTAGTTACACCAGCTCTGTCAGGAGGAATGGGCCAAAATTCACCCAACTTTATGTGGGAAGCTTCTGGAAGGCAACCCGAAACATTTGACCCAAGTTAAACAATTTAAAGGCAATGCTACCAAATACTAATTGAGTATATGTAAACTTCTGACCCACTGGGAATGTGATGAAAGAAATAAAAGCTGAAATAAATAATTCTCTACTATTATTCTGACATTTCACATTCTTAAAATAAAGTGGTGATCCTAACTGACCTAAGACAGGCAATTTTTTACTAGGATTAAATGTCAGTAATTGTGAAAAACTGAGTTTAAATGTATTTGACTAAGGTGTATGTAAACTTCCGACTTCAACTGTACATCCACAGGTGCACCTCCAATTGACTCAAATGATGTCAATTCGCCTATCAGAAGCTTCTAAAGCCATGACATAATTTCCTGGAACTTTCCAAGCTGTTTATAGTCACAGTCAACTTAGTGTATGTAAACTTCTGACCCACTGGAATTGTGATACAGTGAATTATAAGTGAAATAATCCGTCTGTAAACAATTGTTGGAAAAATGACTTGTGTCATGCACAAAGTAGATGTCCTAACCGACTTGCCAAAACTATAGTTTGTTAACAAGAAATTTGTGGAGTGGTTGAAAAACAAGTTTTAATGACTCCAACCTAGGTGTATGTAAACTTCCGACTTGAACCCCAGTGGGGAGGTGGATGCAGGAATTGAACCTCTGTGGTGAGGTGGATGCAGGGATTGAACCCCAGTGGGGAGGTGGATGCAGGGATTGAACCCCAGTGGGGAGGTGGATGCAGGGATTGAACCGCAGTGAGGAGTTGCAGGTACTGAACCCCAGTGGGGAGGCAGATCAGAGGTGGTTGCAGGGATTGAACCCCAGTTGGAGGCAGACAGGTGGGGGACGCAAGGGTTGAATCCCAGTCTCCAGTAGGGAGGCAGACCGGTGATAGCAGGGATTGAACTCCAGTGTGTAGGCAGAAAGGTGATAGCAGGTATTTAACTCAAGTGGGAAGGCAGATGGGTGATAGCAGGGATTGGACTCCAGTGGGGAGGCAGACAGGTGATAGCAGGGATTGGACTCCAGTGGGAAGGCAGATGGGTGATAGCAGGGATTGGACTCCAGTGGGGAGGCAGACAGGTGATAGCAGGGATTGGACTCCAGTGGGGAGGCAGACAGGTGATAGCAGGGATTGGACTCCAGTGGGAAGGCAGATGGGTGATAGCAGGGATTGGACTCCAGTGGGGAGGCAGACAGGTGATAGCAGAGATTGGACTCCAGTGGGGAGGCAGACAGGTGATAGCAGGGATTGGACTCCAGTGGGGAGGCAGACAGGTGATAGCAGGGATTGGACTCCAGTGGGGAGGCAGACAGGTGATAGCAGGGATTGGACTCCAGTGGGAAGGCAGATGGGTGATAGCAGGGATTGGACTCCAGTGGGGAGGCAGACAGGTGATAGCAGGGATTGGACTCCAGTGGGGAGGCAGACAGGTGATAGCAGGGATTGGACTCCAGTGGGGAGGCAGACAGGTGATAGCAGGGATTGGACTCCAGTGGGGAGGCAGACAGGTGATTGCGAAGGTGTGATCACAACAGCATACAGGAACTCAAGTCCTTTTGTTCACCTGACCTAGAATTCCTTATAATCAAATGCCGACCGCATTATTAACAAGAGAATTCTCTTCGATTATAGTCACAGCCGTGTATATCCCCACCAATTAGATACCTCGACGGCCCTGAAAGAACTTCACTGGACTCTATGTAAACTGGAAACCATATATCCTGAGGCTGCATTTGTTGTAGCTGGGGATTTTTACAAAGCTAATCTGAGAAGGCTTCCTAAATTCTATCAGCATATCGAATGCACGACACGGCCTGGTAGCATTCTGGGCCATTGCTACTCTAACTTCCGCAATGCATACAAAGCCCTCCCCCGCCCTCCCTTCGGCAAATCTGAACATGACTCCAATTTGTTGCTCCCAGCCTATAGACAGAAACTAAAACAGGAAACGCCCGTGCTCAAGTTTATCCAACACTGGTCTGACCAATCGGATTCCACGCTTCAAGATTTCTTCGATCACGTGGACTGGGATATGTTCCGGGTAGCCGGTGAGCGAGTTTATTAGCAAGTGCATCGGCGATGTTGTACCCACTGTGACTATTAAAACCTTCACTAACCAGAAACTGTGGATTGATGGCAGCATTCATGCAAAACTGAAAGCGTGAACCACCGCTTTTAATCATGGCAAGGCGACTGGAAACATGACCGAATACAAACAGTGTAGCTATTCCATCCGCAAGGCAATCAAACAAGCAAAGCGTCAGTATAGAGACAAAGTAGAGTCGCAATTCAACGGCTCAAACACGAGACGTATGTGGCAGGGTCTACAGTCAATCACGGATTACAAAAGAAACCAGCCCCGTTGAGGACATCGACGTCTTGCTTGCAGATAAATTAAACAACTTCTTTGCTCGTTTTGACGACAATACAGTGCCACTGACATGGCCCGCTACCAAAGCCTGTGGGCTCTCCTTCACTGTGGCCAGCGTGATTAAAACATTTAAAGGTGTTAACCCTCGCAAGGCTGCCGGCCCAGACAGCATCCCTAGCCGCGTCCTCAGAGCATGCGCAGACCAGCTGACTGGTGTGTTAATGGACATATTCAATCAATCCCTATCCCAGTCTGCTGTGCCCACATGTTTCAAGATGGCCACCATTGTTCCTGTTCCCAAGAAAGCTAAGGTAACTGAGCTAAACGACTACCGCCCCGTAGCACTCACTTCCGTCATCATGAAGTGCTTTGAGAGACTAGTCAAGGACCATATCATCTCCACCCTACCTGACACCCTAGACCCACTCCAATTTGCTTACCGACCCAATAGGTCCACAAACGAAGCAATCGCAACCACACTGCACACTGCCCTAACCCATCTGGACAAGAGGAATACCTATGTGAGAATGCTGTTCATCGACTACAGCTCAGCATTTAACACCATAGTACCATCCAAACTCGTCATCAAGCTCGAGACTCTGGGTCTCGACCCCGCCCTGTGCAACTGGGTCCTGGTCTTTCTGACGGGCCGCCCCCAGGTGGTGAGGGTAGGTAACAACATCTCCACCCCGCTGATCCTCAACACTGGGGCCCCACAAGGGTGCGTTCTGAGCACTCTCCTGTACTTCCTGTTCACCCATGACTGCGTGGCCATGCACGCCTCCAACTCAATCATCAAGTTTGTAGATAACACTACAGTGGTAGGCTTAATTACCAACAGTGACGAGACGGCCTACAGGGAGGAGGTGAGGGCCCTCGGAGTGTGGTGTCAGGAAAACAACCTCTCACTCAACGTCAACAAAACAAAGGAGAAGATCGTGGACTTCAGGAAACAGCAGAGTGAGCATCCCCCTATCCACATCGACGGGACGGTAGCGGAGAAGGTGGAAAGTTTTATGTTCCTCGGCATACACCTCACAGACAAACTGAAATGTTCCACCCACACAGACAGCGTGGTGAAGAAGGCGCAACAGAGGACCTCAGGAGGCTAAAGAAATTTGGCTTGTCACCTAAAACCCTGAAACATTTTTACAGATGTACAATTGAAAGCATCCTGTCGGGCTGTATCACCGCCTGGTACGGCAACTGCATCGACCACAACCACAACGCTCTCCAGAGGGTGGTTCGGTCTGCCCGCCTTACTGGGGGCAAACTACCCTCCCTTCAGGACACCTACAGCACCCGATGTCACAGGAAGGCCAAAAAGATCATCAAGGACATCAACCACCTGAGTCACTGCCTGTTCACCCCGTTATCATCCAGAAGGCGAGGTCAGTACAGGTGCATCAAAGCTGGGACCGAGAGACTGAAAAACAGCTTCTCTCTCAAGGCCATCAGACTGTTAAACAGCCATCACGAGCACATTAGAGGCTGCTGCCTATAGACATAGACTAGGAACCACTGGCCACTTTAAGGAATGGAACACTAGTCACTTTAATAATGTTTACATATCTGGCATTACTCATCTCATGTGTATATACTGTTTTCTATACTATTCTACGGTATCTCATTCACTTAATAATGCTTACATATCTGGCATTAGTCATCTCATATGTATACACTGTATTCTATAATATTCTACTGTATTCTATACTATTCCACTGTATCTTAGTATGTTCCACTCTGACATTGCTCGTCCATATGTATATAGTCTTAATTCATTCCTACTTAGATTTGTGTGTATTGGGTATATGTTGTGTAATTTGTTAGATATTACTTGTTAGATATTACTGCACTGTCGGAGCTAGAAGCACAAGCATTTCGCTACACCCGCAATAACATCTGCTAATCACGTGTATGTGACCAATAACATTTTATTTGATAATGTTTGCAAGTATGGGCCCCCAGTAAAGAGGAAAATAAAACTTGACGCCAATGAGTGAAGTAAACAATTACTTTTTATTGATAAGTTTCTCAGAAGAGTCTCTTTTCAGTGTATAAGAATCATTGTTATTCCTTCCTTGTTGTTATTGTTATTATTAAATCAATAATAGTGATTTGGTACATTATGACATCCAGTACTGAACGAGCCTCTTCACAGTGACATGAATCAATCCGCTTCTACGCTTTTTGGGATCTAGAACAGCAATATCTCTGCATCAAAACAAAACCAATAACAGTGGAAAACAACAAACTGGGGATTGATATTGTAGATATTGGGATAATAGATATGATTAGAGTCACACAACTCTAGAGTAGGTAATACCAGCTAAAGGTTAGCACGTTACAAGCCACTTCCTCAATAGAAATGTAACACGGGATATTCTGAACAATATTCTACTGTGCTGCTGCTGCATAAAGGTAAGTCTATACACTGTACATCCAGATATATTTCCAAAAAACAGGTTTCACAGTTTTAAAGACTTCATTTAAATTATAAATCGTTTTTTTTTTTTTTAACACTTTCTTACATAAACTATTATTTTGGAGTGTGACTATTATTTGCTCTGGGAGCAAATGTTTAAATGAATACAAAAAAAACCATATTGAACATTTCTTACATATTTTACAAAATAAAATAAACGTAAAGTCCTCTTCGATAAAACTAGTGACTCCCTTCATGATTGTCATTTAGTACTACGAATAATAAATACATGTACAAATAATAAAATAATATAAATAGCTTTTGATAATACTAGTTCTGTATGTATTCTGGACTTAGTGTATGGTAGGTGTTTTTAGATTGTTTCTGTACAGAAGTGCCTTGGTGAAAGTTTCACGATTCTACTGCGACTGAAACATACACAACTACTGCTTCTACCGCTACTATACGTAACACCCTGAACTGTAGTATAGTAGTCTGAACTGTAGTGTAGTAGTCTGAACTGTAGTGTAGTAGTCTGAACTGTAGTGTAGTAGTCTGAACTGTAGTATAGTAGTCTGAACTGTAGTGTAGTACTCTGAACTGCAGTGTGGTAGTTTGAACTGTAGTAGTCTGAACTGTAGTATAGTAGTCTGAACTGTAGTGTAGTACTCTGAACTGTAGTATAGTAGTCTGAACTGTAGTAGTCTGAACTGTAGTATAGTAGTCTGAACTGTAGTATAGTAGTCTGAACTGTAGTATCGTAGTCTGAACTGTAGTATCGTAGTCTGAACTGTAGTATAGTAGTCTGAACTGTAGTGTAGTAGTCTGAACTGTAGTGTAGTAGTCTGAACTGTAGTATAGTAGTTGAACTGTAGTAGTCTGAACTGTAGTATAGTAGTCTGAACTGTAGTGTAGTAGTCTGAACTGTAGTATAGTAGTCTGAACTGTAGTGTAGTAGTCTGAACTGTAGTATCGTAGTCTGAACTGTAGTATAGTAGTCTGAACTGTAGTATAGTAGTTGAACTGTAGTATAGTAGTTGAACTGTAGTATAGTAGTCTGAACTGTAGTATAGTAGTCTGAACTGTAGTATCGTAGTCTGAACTGTAGTGTAGTAGTCTGAACTCTAGTGTAGTAGTCTGAACTCTAGTGTAGTAGTCTGAACTGTAGTGTAGTAGTCTGAACTGTAGTGTAGTAGTCTGAACTGTAGTATAGTAGTCTGAACTGTAGTGTAGTAGTCTGAACTGTAGAATAGTAGTCTGAACTGTAGTATAGTAGTCTGAACTGTAGTATAGTAGTCTGAACTGTAGTATAGTAGTCTGAACTGTAGTAGTCTGAACTGTAGTATAGTAGTCTGAACTGTAGTATAGTAGTCTGAACTGTAGTGTAGTAGTCTGAACTGTAGTATAGTAGTCTGAACTGTAGTGTAGTAGTCTGAACTGTAGTGTAGTAGTCTGAACTGTAGAATAGTAGTCTGAACTGTAGTATAGTAGTCTGAACTGTAGTATAGTAGTCTGAACTGTAGTGTAGTAGTCTGAACTGTAGTGTAGTAGTCTGAACTGTAGTATAGTAGTCTGAACTGTAGTAGTCTGAACTGTAGTATAGTAGTCTGAACTGTAGTAGTCTGAAATGTAGTATAGTAGTCTGAACTGTAGTTTAGTAGTCTGAACTGTAGTATAGTAGTCTGAACTGTAGTGTAGTAGTCTGAACTGTAGTATAGTAGTCTGAACTGAAGTGTAGTAGTCTGAACTGTAGTGTAGTAGTCTGAACTGTAGTGTAGTAGTCTGAACTGTAGTGTAGTAGTCTGAACTGTAGTATAGTAGTCTGAACTGTAGTATAGTAGTCTGAACTGTAATGTAGTAGTCTGAACTGTAGTATCGTAGTCTGAACTGTAGTGTAGTAGTGTGAACTGTAGTATAGCAGTCTGAACTGTAGTGTAGTAGTCTGAACTGTAGTGTAGTAGTCTGAACTGTAGTATAGTAGTCTGAACTGTAGTGTAGTAGTCTGAACTGTAGTGTAGTAGTCTGAACTGTAGTGTAGTAGTCTGAACTGTAGTATCGTAGTCTGAACTGTAGTGTAGTAGTCTGAACTGTAGTGTAGTAGTCTGAACTGTAATGTAGTATTCTGAACTGTAGTATCGTAGTCTGAACTGTAGTGTAGTAGTCTGAACTGTAGTGTAGTAGTCTGAACTGTATTATAGTAGTCTGAACTGTAGTGTAGTAGTCTGAACTGTAGTATAGTAGTCTGAACTGTAGTGTAGTAGTCTGAACTGTAGTGTAGTAGTCTGAACTGTATTATAGTAGTCTGAACTGTAGTATAGTAGTCTGAACTGTAGTGTAGTAGTCTGAACTGTAGTGTAGTAGTCTGAACTGTAGTGTGGTAATTAGAACTGTAGTGTAGTAGTCTGACACATATGGACACATTCTGATAAATTTTCACAATATTTTTTTCCCCTCCAACTTTGTGTCTTTAAAGTTTTCGTTTTCTTTTGTTTGAAGTCTTTATGAGTTAAAGGATCTCAGTGGTGTGAGTATTGGTTGCTAGGATATGTTTGCTGCAATAGCTGAGAACAGTTTTGTGGTGGAGAATGGGAGGCCTGAGACTGATGACTAGTAGTTTTACTCCGTTTACGTGACGCTGCGGTGCTTGTTGCTGATCTTCTCTTCTGATCAGTGTTGTGATTCGCTGGGCCCTGTGGTGGCTCTGCCTCCCTATTGGTCCCTTTGATCTACAAGTTAATATCAGGTGCAGGCCCTTACCAGAGCACCCAGCACAACACAGCGCCACCATCAGTTCAGAGTCTGTCATTACGCCCTCAAAGTCCCCAAAAATATGGGTGAAAATATTGATTTCTTTTTTAAAAACGTGAATCTTAGTTATTAAGCAACAGTTTGTTTTTCAAGGTTCATGAGTGCCTTTCTCCACAGTTTGTTTTCAACAACAAATAAAATAAACTTCTGTCTAAATGTTAGATGTTTTGCCCTTGGCAGTAAAAGTAACAACAAAAAGTTTTCTAGTATATTCTTCTTTTCAAAAGTCCCTGCAGCGTTCAGTGAGAAACCCCATTTGTTGGTTTATTTTCTGCGGGGTTGGAGAGGAAAGGGGGAGAAGGTGGGGGGGAGCGAAGAGAGGAAGGAACTAGTAACTAGGGTGAGAAGATGAAAGGGATGAGGAGGAGAAGAGGGGGAGAGTCAGTGAGAGAGAGAGAGTCAGCCAGTCCTCCATCCCAGTCCAGGAGGGCTGTTACCTCTTGCCCATCTCGTTCTGTCTCAGGAACTGGATGTTGGTGCTGCTGTCAGCCAGTTCTGGGTACTGTTCCACGGGTAAAACATAATACCCATCATACCCCTGTACCCTCCCCGCGGTCAGCAGCTGCTGCTTCTCTCCCTCCGTCCACAGCCGGCTCCCCTCCTTCCCATCCTTGGCCCTCTGCCGCTCCCTCAGCCAGGCCCCAGCCAGGGCCCTCTGCCGGGCTAGTTCCAGCAGCCTCACCCTCTCCTCATCCACCACGTCCAGCGCTAGCCCATACCGCACGCTGAGGGCTAACGACGGCACCGCAAACTCCACTGTGGCGCCGCGCCGCGACCTCCCGCTCACAGTCACGTTGATCCCGCTCTCCAGCGCCTTGCGTCCGTTGGTCAGCCCCAGCGCCAGTAAATCAGTATCGGCCGAACCGACTTTAACGAAGAAGTGACAGTCATGTCCGGCCTGCGTGTAGTGCGTTCCATCCAGGTAGATGGCGCCATTGAGGACTAAGGACACTTTCCGGCTGTCGTCGGTTGCCATGGAGCTAACTGCCGCCACCACACGTCCTTCCTTCAGCGCTAGCATCACTCCCCGGCCGATGATGGGTGTTGATGTGCCGAACCAGTGTCCGGGCTTGTCGCGGCGGTCGCGGGGGTCCTTGTTAAGGAGCCGTCCCTCCAGGGCCATGAAGGCCTGGTTGTGGCGCTCCGCTGCCTGCTGCACCCCCGTTATCAGCTACACGAGAGACAGGGGTAGAAGAGGGGTTAAAGGTCACTGGTCAAGCAGAAGAATGCAGACGAGGATACACTTATACTGTTTGGTTTACAGCTCTTCTTATCTATTAATGTCCAGATTTCCCTGTAATCATTGAAGGTTCATATTAGTGATCCCACAGTATCTTCAATGTCTCATCCGGCTCTGAGAGAAAGAGAGAGGACCAGTTTTCTGTAATAGCAGGCCTCATTTAGCTCGCAGACAGTATGTTTCAGATTCTGTTTAACCTGTTTGGGCTGCAGGGGCAGTATTGAGTAGCCAGATAAAAGGTGCCCATTTCAAACGGCCTCGTACTCAATTCTTGCTCGTACAATATGCATATTATTATTACTATTGGATAGAAAACACTCTCTAGTTTCTAAAACCGTTTGAATGATATCTGTGAGTAAAACAGAACTCATTTGGCACAAACTTCCTGACCAGGAAGTGGAAAGTCTGAAAACTATGCTCTGTTCTAGGTCCTGCCTATAAATGGGCATGATACGTATTAGTATACATGCACGTCATACACCTTCCCCTAGATGTCAAGAGGCAGTGAGAGAAGAAATGGAGTGTTTATCTTGGTCTGAGTTGGAATAAATCCTCTTGGAATGACGTGTCACCCATTTCCTGTTTTCAGGAAGGCGCAAGAAGGAACCGGGGATTGCCTTTTGAAAAGCTGTCGTTATAGGCGACTACTATCTCCGGCTTTGATTTTATTTGATACATGTGACAATATCATCGTAAAGTATGTTTTTTTCAATATAGTTTAATCAGATTATTGAAATCTTTTCGGAAGTTTTGCCGTGTTCCGTTCTCTTCCGTTTGTTGACATGGAGAGATTCGCGCCACTTGGCAAGTGTGCTTGCTAAATCGAGAGGGAAAAAGGCCGTTCTAAATCCAAACAACGATTGTTCCCGACAAAGGACCCCTTGTACAACATTCTGATGAAAGATCGGCAAAAGTAGGACCCATTTTATGATGCTATTTCATATATCTGTCGAACATGTGAACTAGTCGTTTGCGCCCAGCTTTTGGGTACTCTCTCGCCATACCTAAGCTGTATGTCGTAATGAAGTTATTTTTAGAATTCTAACACGGCGATTGCATTAAGAACTAGTGTATCTATCATTTCCTATACAACATGTATTTTTTAGTTATGTTTATGAATAGCTATTTGGTCAGAATATGTGTGTCAGAAAAAGTGTCAGAAAAATATCCGGACGTTGTGGGAAAAATATGCTACTTTAGCACAATGTATAACCACTGATTTCAGCTCTAAATATGCACATTTTCGAACAAAACATAAGTGTATGTATTACCTGATGTTATAGGACTGTCATCTGATGAAGCTTATCAAGGTTAGTCAAAAATTATATATCTTTTGCTGGTTTGTTACGATCGCTAACTTTTGCTACTGGGAAATGGCTTGTGTTTCTGGCTATTGTGGTAAGCTAATATAACGCTATATTGTGTTTTTGCTGTAAAACACTTAATAAATCGGAAATATTGGCTGGAATCACAAGATGCCTGTCTTTCATTTGCTGTACACTATGTATTTTTCAGAAATAATTTATGATGAGTATTTAGGTATTTGACGTTGGTGTCTGTAATTATTCTGGCTGCTTTCGGTGCAATTTCTGATTGTAGCTGCACTGTAAACTATGATTTATACCTGAAATATGCAAATTTTTCGAACAAAACATAGATTTATTGAATAACATGTTATAAGACTGTCATCTGAGGAAGTTGTTTGTTGGTTAGTTTAGTTGGTTCTTGGTTAGTTAGGTTGGCTTTGTGCATGCTACCTGTGCTGTGAAAAATGTCTGTCCTTTTTTGTATTTGGTGGTGAGCTAACATAAATATACGTGCTGTTTTCGCTGTAGAACATTTAAAAAATCGGACATGTTGGCTGGATTCACAAGATGTGTACCTTTCATTTGCTGTATTGGACTTGTTAATGTGTGAAAGTTAAATATTTCTAAAACATATATTTTGAATTTCGCGCCCTGCACTTGAAGTGGCTGTTGTCATATTGATCCCGACTTAGGGCTTGCAGCCAGAAGAAGTTTTAACATAGAATAAGTACAGGCTGTCCCAGGCCTTCTCACCTGTCCGTTTTCACAGTCCTTGCTGGCCTGCAGCTCGTAGGGAGGCTCCACGAAGTAGAGGGTGTGACGGGGGAACCCTGGAATGATGTTACTGAGCTGGAAACCAAACATCACCAGCCAACTCTTCACGTCTGGGGAGCAAAGACAACATAGTAAAAAAAATAGTTTTATTACAGCTAGCAAGTCATAGAAATATTAGAAAATGTTAAGAAGTTTGAAAATGCTATAATAATCTGTGTAGCATTAGGGAACATATTTTAAGTGTAGTAAAATATTGTATGTATTTTTTGGGATGTTCTTCGAATCTAAATGACAAAAGAACAAAGAGAACCACAGTACACAGTGACAATGATAACACATCTCCCCCCTCAGCTCTCTCTCCTTTACCTGTAATAACAATAATGTGTTTTATTAAGCGCTTTTCAAGGATCCAAAGACGCTCTACCTGTGACGTAGTTCTTGATGTCCAACACGTCGCTGAGAGGGTTGTTGTTCTTGAACATGTACAGGTTGAAGGGTGCAGGGTCCTTGCCGATCTTGGGCCAGCTGGCATAGTCTGGCGAGGTCCAGCGGCCTGCCAGGACGTCATAGTCCCTCTGGGTGAAGTGGACCAGCTTGGTCAGGGTGTCATAGAGACCACCATGGAACCCAACCACCAGCTGGAACTCTGGGTTAGAGTCCAGGTACACCTCCCCGTACGCTGTGTACTGCACCTGGAGGTCACAACAAACACAGGCGCATGTTTCACTTCAATTCACTACAACTTTATCCCCTCTGGGGCAAATAGGAAAGACAAAGTTGGGTTACTTGGTCAGTTTTTGTATTTTTAATTTGAACAATCAAATGTACCTCTCTGGACGTCAAGTACCAATTTATCTTTTCTTATCTTAACATGTGGATAACGGGCCTTGAGATATTTAACAATCATGCAACAAAAATAATGATCATTAATAGTATTTTTATTACTGTCATCTTGATTACCTGTTTGATCATCTGTCCGTTGCTGCTGAAGACAGCCAGTGGTGTTCCTGTGTTGTCTGAGGCGATGTAATACTCCTCTCCACTACTCACCTCCATAGCAAACAGATGACCCTGAGGGGAAGCAGTACGGGCTTTACATCATAACTCACAGACAGTCACCATAACTCACAGTCACGTCACCATAACTCACAGACAGTCACGTCACCATAACTCACAGACAGTCACGTCACCATAACTCACAGACAGTCACGTCACCATAACTCACAGACAGTCACGTCACCATAACTCACAGACAGTCACGTCACCATAACTCACAGACAGTTACATCACCATAACTCACAGACAGTTACATCACCATAACTCACAGACAGTCACGTCCAGTGCTTAATTTGAGTAGGATCCTGCCAGAACAGGATCCAGCACCTTTTCATTTTGGACTGTTTTGTTCCGGAATCTATTTGGCCGGATTCGGTACCTCTCCTGGCATGAAAAATAATTTTATATCTTTATTAATTTTCCTGCCCCCACAAAAAAATGTAATGTGAAACAGTTTTTTTATTAGAGCCCAGGCCTAATATTCTAAGAGATGATTTGGGTTTGCCAGCCCGGATTTATGGTTTGCGCAACATTGTAACCTATGTTTCAGACCAACGGGTGGCCGTGGCTGTGTGAGCAGTGCACCAGTATCTCTCACATAACTAGTGTGGTGTACCGCGGACAAGCCACCAGGGGGAGACTCGTCGAGGCCTGGTGACAGACAGAATTACGCGTCTGAGGCTCCCTCTGCTGGCTGTGCCAGGTCTCGACGGGTCCTCCGGCCAGGACTAATTCAGGCTGCTTTGAGGCTGGTGAGTAATCAAGGGGCTGATTGATCACCAGCCGTACGGGTCCCATAAAGCTGTCAGGAGGGCAGCACACGGGAGGGTTGGAGGTAGTAAGAGGTTGCTACTGGATAAATGTCCTCACGGTCTACTAGAACCAAGAACTCTGGTTCTTGTTGTTTTACCCCAGAGGAGACAGCTTACCCAGAGCCCAGAACGAGGTAATCCAGAAGAGGTCTCCTGGAGGAGACTGCTTTCTTTTCTTTAATGTTTTAAATAAACACCCTTGAATCTGAGGTATCACACTTGTGTTTGATCTGTGTAAACGTCTTGATCAAACCCCCTGGTCTGCCACAAGTGGTGGAGAATGAGGGAAAATCTGACAACGTGGTCAGACCAGGGTTGACGTTTAGGTAGTATCAGCATTGATGAGTTGATAGCTCAGTTCGTTCGGGCCAAACAAGCGCCACAGGACATTCAGGAAGGAACGCTGGAAGAACAGTGTCTACAGAAGCCTGCTTGAGGAAATCAGGAAGCTGTGAGGAGAAACGCAGACTGAATCACAACCCAATCAGTTTTTATAATCAAGCTAATGGAGGATGACGACATCGAGACCTACCTCTGCACGTTAGAACGGACAGCACTATGGGAATGATTGTCCAAGGCGAAGTGGGCAAGTCTGCTGGCCCCGTTCCGGTCCGGAGACGCCCAAAAGGTGTATTATTACCTCAACACCGAACAGGCGGCTAACTACGACTGTCTCAAGAGGGAAGTACTCAGCCGACACTGGTACAGCCTAGCCCGTCAGGCCCAACTTGTCCACAACTGGAGGTTCATGGCCGAATATTCCTCCCGAGCACAGATGAGCGACCTACTGCGCATCACCAGGGCATGGCTCCTAACCGACGTAGCCACCCTCCACGTTATCGACAAAATCGGTCATGGATCACTTCTTACAGGCATGAAGAGGGCGGCAAGCCTTGGAGGACCTCTTGGGAGCCGCACCAGAATACCGAGGCCCTGCTGAAGGGGATGCAGGAGCCGTCGGAGGACATGGAAGGACGACCCCACCACCGTACAATCCGACAGTGAGCCGGGCTAAAGGACTGCAGACCCACGGAGAGACAGCCAGGGGAGAAGACTAAAGGAGGTGTTTTGAGTGTAGCGCCAGGGGACACCTTGCATGAAATTGCCTGGGTCGAGAGGAGTTGAGGCCCCGGAGACGAGTCGGGCAACGCAGTAAACTACTTCACCTCCTGTTGGACCCACAGCGAACCACAGCGAACCTGTAAAAGTCGACAGTCGTGACACCCAGGCTCTGTTGGATTCCGGGAGTGTGGTAATGCTTGTACAAGCACGCCTGCTGGCCCATCCGACTGACCGTGGTAAGGAGATGTCCGTCTCCTGTGTCCACGGTGAAACCAAGAGGTATTCGACCGGGCAGGCCACCATCGTAACGCCACAAGGGAGCTGCCAGATGGTGGTGGGTGCCGTACCTGAGTTGCCGGTATCCCTCCTCGTGGGAAGAGATTGTCCGATGTTCACAGCACTGTGGAGGCACGAGCTGGGAAAAAAAGTAAGAGCCGGCGACCGACGAGAGCAGGGATGGACCGTCACCTGCGTGGCCCGGAAGCATGCGGTTGCCAACCGCGTGTCTACGGACCCAGAGTCGGCGTCCGAGGGGGCGCCAGAACCATCCACACCTGGTGAACAACCGGAGGAGGAGCCTATACTCCCTCTCCTCGATTTTGAGGGACCTCTGAGGGAACAGTTTGGGACTGCCCAGTGGGACCATTTAGTGGGAAGTGATAGCAGTGGATGGCCAGCTTCTTCCAGGGGTGAGTGTCTGGCGATACCCCCATTTCCAAATCAAAAATAACCTGTTGTATCAGGTGTCGCTCAAAAAGGGGGAAGTCCGAGAGGTGCTGTTGCTGCCCCGCCGGTACGTCGGAACCATTATTCAGCTGGCCCACACCCATTTGTTGGGGGCGCACCTGGGAATGGAGAAGACCTGGGAAAGGATCCCCGCCCGGTTCCGCTGTTCCGGGATGAGGCAGGCCATGGAAGGATGAGGCAGGCCATGGAAGGATGAGGCAGGCCATGGAAGGATGAGGCAGGCCATGGAAGGATGAGGCAGGCCATGGAAGGATGAGGCAGGCCATGGAAGTATATTGCCGCAGCTGCCCGGAGTGTCAAATCACCGCCTCAAAGCACACTTCCGGAACCTGCTGGTTCCCCTACTGATCATTGGAGTGCTGTTTGAACGCATCAATATGGACAGTGTGCCCCCTGATAAAAACATCCCGGTATATCCTGGTTATAGTAGATTATGCCACCCGAATTCCCGAAGCCATTCCCGCTTCTCTTTTTCTGTTGTGCACAGGTCAGGGGCGAAGCATGGGAAAGCGGATATGGGAAAGCGGATACCCTATCGAGAAGGGAGACGTACATCGCACTGACGACCGCCCCCTCCCTGACAGGGCTAACGTCTTGATCAAACCCTCTGGTCTGCCACACTAGAATGAGGAACTGCAACATCCCTGGTACATTTAAATACAGAAAACAAAAAACACTAAGCAGACAAAGCAAGCCTTTCGCAATATTTCAAATACAATCGAGGGAAAACACAGGTTGGAAAGCAAATGGCTCCTGCTGAAAAGACTGTGCTGTAGGCTACCAAAATATTTCAACTTCCAAATACTGTTTTACAAAAGTGAGAGAGAGATATGCTTTTGGCACGAGTGCATCGACAAGCACCAGTGAGTGAGCTGCGCATCATTGGGTGAGTCAGTGAAACTGGAAAGCATTTTTAGGACTATAATTTCATCCTCATATTGTAGCCTACAATATGTGTCTCCACACACCTAGGACTAGGCTATTGATGGATTCAAGACAAGGTCATTTTTGCCAGTGTCAAAGTAGCCTGCCATTTTGATAATTTGTGAGGTATTAAAAAAGATTCTGCTACAGTCTCCAGTCATCTAAAATTAAGTAGATTTGCATGAAATGTGTTTATAAAAGGCCAACATTTTTCTGGACCGTAAGCTACTAAAAATGTTTCCCAAAGTGCCTCTACTCTACTGCTCTATGCCACTACGCAAATGTGATGATATGCAATCCTTTATTATGAAGGGGATTTCTTTTCTCATGCGTTCTGGTACCTCAGAACTCCCCAGGTCACCCTCCTCTAGTGCTCACCTTTTGTTCCGGCACCTCACGATTGACAAATGAAGCCCTGGTGACGTCACCATAACTCACAGACAGTCACGTCACCATAACTCACAGACAGTCACGTCACCATAACGTAATGATAGCATCACAAAAGCTTGGTTATATCACAACGATAACAAAGTCATAACACAATCACGATGAACAGTATTTATCACATGTAGCCTGTAGATGAACACACTTTTCCCTAACAATTTGGTAGCCTTACCTGCAAGTCATAGTACAGTGAAGCGATATCTGAACTGGAGTGGTTAAATATATGTGTGACTCTAGCCGGGTGGTTCAGATCAGCGTAAAAGAACTGGAGGTGTTGTCCCAGACTGGTCCGAGTGGACACTCTCCTTCCCAGTCCGTCATAATGGTACTGGACGCTCCAGCCTCCCGGTAGCTTGCTATATGCTCTGAGGAGCTGGCCCTTGGAGTTGTAGTCGAAGACATCCGAGCCTCGCTGGCTCAGGAAACCATCCTCATCAAGATGGTACTGCACGTCGCCCAGGCGCGTGATGCGGTCTCGGAGGTCGTAGCGGAGCGGCGTGAGGCGGGCGCTGTTCCCGGGGTTGAGGAGGTGCAGGTTACCGTTCAGGTCGTAGCTGTAGCGCCACGTGGACCAGTCATTCACCTGGAGGCATAGACAATGAAAAGAACTCTTTAAAAACACACCTAAAGTCAACTCTTTAATAAGTCAACTCTTTAATACCACACCTGAAGTCAACTCTTTAATATGTCAACTCTTTAATACCACACCTGAAGTCAACTCTTTAATATGTCAACTCTTTAATACCACACCTGAAGTCAACTCTTTAATAACACAGGTGCGTAGCAGAATCAATGGCCTATGCTCCTTATAGAAGCCAAGGGCTTAAGTCAGGTAAGTCAACATAGGAAAATCAAAAACTGAAGTGTAAAGTGAAAAGGAATACCATATTCCTGTATTCCTGTGTGTATTTGCAAAGAACAACAACATTTAATCAAGTCTAAAGTTTCAGGAAGTGGTCTGTAGTAATCTTCTAGGATTGTGATTTGGTGCTCAACTACTGCAGGACTAGTATCTCACTGGTAATGTCAAATCTCCTACCTTCACCCCGCTGAGCTGTCCGTCCCCGTCATACTCATAGCGGTACTGTGTTGTGTTGGCGTACGGTCCTATCTTCAGCTCTCTCTTCACCACGCGTCCCATACTGTCGTACTGCACCGTCATCCAGTACATCAGGGACCTGAAGATCTCGTACTGCACCTCCTTGATGCGCCCGTGGGTGTCGAAGTGCTTGCTGAGGGTCATCACAGCCGTGGTTATGATCTGGTTGATGTCATAGTAGATCACACCAAACTTCCCAAAGTGTTCCACCTGTAGCCAAGATAAGAGTTAAGAGTAAGTAAAATATTGTACAGAGGGTCTAGGTCCCACTTTAATCCAGTATAGGTGATTTATGCTCAATCTATCAACTGTAACTGACATCCTGCCAGGGGTTTGGTTGTGGCTGGAGTTAGGGTTAGGGTTGAGGCTGGAGTTAGGGTTAGGGTTGAGGCTGGAGTTAGGGTTAGGGTTGAGGCTGGAGTTAGGGTTAGGGTTGAGGCTAGAGTTAGGGTTAGGTTTGAGGCTGGAGCAAGTATTAGGGTTGAGGCTGGAACTAGTGTTAGGGTTGAGGCTGGAGCTAGTGTTAGGATTGAGGCTGGAGCTAGTGTTAGGATTGAGGCTGGAGCTAGTGTTAGGGTTGAAACTGGAGCAAGTGTTAGGGTTGAGGCTGGAACTAGTGTTAGGCTTGAGGCTGGAGCTAGTGTTAGGGTTGAGACTGGAGCTAGTGGTTAGGGTTGAAACTGGAGCAAGTGTTAGGGTTGAGGCTGGAACTAGTGTTAGGGTTGAGGCTGGAGCTAGTGTTAGGGTTGAGGCTGGAGCTAGTGTTAGGGTTGAGGCTGGAGCTAGTGTTAGAGTTGAGGCTGGAGCTGGAGCTAGTGTTAGGGTTGAGGCTGGAGCTAGTGTTAGGGTTGAGACTGGAGCTGGAGCTAGTGTTAGGGTTGAGGCTGGAGCTAGTGTTAGGGTTGAGGCTGGAGCTAGTGTTAGGGTTGAGGCTGGAGCTGGAGCTAGTGTTAGGGTTGAGGCTGGAGCTAGTGTTAGGGTTGAGGCTGGAGCTGGAGCTAGTGTTAGGGTTGAGGCTGGAGCTGGAGGTAGTGTTAGGTTTGAGGCTGGAGCTAGTGTTAGGGTTGAGGCTGGAGCTAGTGTTAGGGTTGAGGCTGGAGCTAGTGTTAGGGTTGAGGCTGGAGCTAGTGTTAGGGTTGAGGCTGGAGCTAGTGTTAGGGTTGAGAATGGAGCTAGTGTTAGGGTTGAGGCTGGAGCTGGAGCTAGTGTTAGGGTTGAGGCTGGAGCTGGAGCTAGTGTTAGGTTTGAGGCTGGAGCTGGAGCTAGTGTTAGGGTTGAGGCTGGAGCTAGTGTTAGGGTTGAGACTGGAGCTGGAGCTAGTGTTAGGGTTGAGGCTGGAGCTAGTGTTAGGGTTGAGGCTGGAGCTAGTGTTAGGCTTGAAGCTGGAGCTGGAGCTAGTGTTAGGGTTCAGGCTGGAGCTAGTGTCAGTGTTGAGGCTGGAGCTAGTGTCAGTGTTGAGGCTGGAGCTGGAGCTAGTGTCAGTGTTGAGGCTGGAGCTAGTGTTAGGGATGAGGCTGGAGCTAGTGTTACGGTTGAGGCTGGAGCTAGTGTTACGGTTGAGGCTGGAGCTAGTGTTAGGGTTGAGGCTGGAGCTAGTGTTAGGGTTGAGGCTGGAGCTAGTGTTAGTGTTGAAGCTGGAGCTGGAGCTAGTGTCAGTGTTGAGGCTGGAGCTAGTGTTATGGATGAGGCTGGAGCTAGTGTTACGGTTGAGGCTGGAGCTAGTGTTAGGGTTGAGGCTGGAGCTAGTGTTAGGGTTGAGGCTGGAGCTGGTGTTAGTGTTGAAGCTGGAGCTGGAGCTAGTGTCAGTGTTGAGGCTGGAGCTAGTGTTAGGGATGAGGCTGGAGCTAGTGTTACGGTTGAGGCTGGAGCTAGTGTTAGTGTTGAAGCTGGAGCTGGAGCTAGTGTCAGTGTTGAGGCTGGAGCTAGTGTTAGGGATGAGGCTGGAGCTAGTGTTACGGTTGAGGCTGGAGCTAGTGTTAGGGTTGAGGCTGGAGCTAGTGTTAGGGTTGAGGCTGGAGCTGGAGCTAGTGTTAGGGTTGAGGCTGGAGCTAGTGTTAGGGTTGAGGCTGGAGCTAGTGTTAGGGTTGAAGCTGGAGCTGGAGCTAGTGTTAGGCTTGAAGCTGGAGCTGGAGCTAGTGTTAGGCTTGAAGCTGGAGCTGGAGCTAGTGTTAGGTTTGAGGCTGGAGCTAGTGTTAGGGTTGAGGCTGGAGCTGGAGCTAGTGTTAGGCTTGAAGCTGGAGCTGGAGCTAGTGTTAGGGTTCAGGCTGGAGCTAGTGTCAGTGTTGAGGCTGGAGCTAGTGTCAGTGTTGAGGCTGGAGCTGGAGCTAGTGTCAGTGTTGAGGCTGGAGCTGGAGCTAGTGTCAGTGTTGAGGCTGGAGCTAGTGTTAGGGTTGAGGCTGGAGCTGGTGTTAGGGTTGAGGCTGGAGCTAGTGTTAGGGTTGAGGCTGGAGCTAGTGTTAGGGTTGAGACTGGAGCTAGTGTTAGGGTTGAGGCTGGAGCTAGTGTTAGGGTTTGGGTTGTGGCTGGAGTTAGGGTTAAGATTGAGGCTAGAGCTAGGAATAAACTGTGATGTGGAAATGAAGCTAGAGTTAGGGTTAGGTTTGAGGCTTAAGGTTAGGGTTAAACTGGGGTGTGGACATTAAGCTAGGGTTAATCTTGAGGCTTAAGGTTAGAGTTAAACTGGGATGTGGACAGGGCTAGGGTAAGGGCTGTGGTTGAAGTTAGGGTTAGGGTTGAGGGTTAAACCAAGATATGGACATGATGCTAGGTTTATGGGTTAGGGTTGAGGCCAAGGTTGAAGTTAGGGTTAAGGTTGAGGGTTAGGTTTAAGAGGGTTTCTGTTTATGCTGGTATCAAACCTTGGGTTGCACGTGCCTATTGCAACTTTCTGACCTGTTTCTATATTGTACATCCGACCGGTCTGAAGTTAGGGTTAGGGTTGTGGCTGGAGCTAGGGTTAGGGTTAGTAGTGTAGTCATCTACTCACCTTTCCAGAGATCTCGTCATAGCGGTAGAGGTCCACAGGCAGAGGAGTCTCACTGATGACTGGCTTCATACTAGCGATACGGAAGCTGTTGTCGTGGTACGTGTAGTCAAACCTAGCATTTACCATCCCCTCCTCACTGAACCGGTAGATCTGCTTGTCGATCAGCGGACCCATCTTACGGTAACGTATCGTACAGGAGAACCCGCCGCTCTGTAAGTTCACCATCTTCAGAACCCCAGCCGTCTCGTCATAACCGAACGTCACCGTGGTGCTGTCGTAGAGGATCTCAGCTAGCTTGGCCAGCTTGCCGTACTTGTAGAGGACACGTCGGCCGGTACCGAGGTAGTGGGTGGCCTTGGGGCGGCCGTCTTCGCTGAAGTCATGGATGATGGAGGCGTTGCTCTCTGGAGGGTTGTAGGTGTTGCGGATGTAACCGATAGAGACGTGGGTGAACATGGTGTGGCGGGCTACACTAGGCATGGTGACAGCTGTGATGCGCCCCGAGGTGTCAAACTCAAATATGTACTGTCTCTGGCTCTGTAGGAGAAGGACCATGGACTGGAGAGAGAGAAGGAGGGAGAGAAGTGGAGAGGGAACATAAGTCATCATCACTAGCATCATTTTATGCACTTTTCACTTCTCTCAATCAGCTTGTCATTACTATTCCTGCTGCCTGTACAGTAGGTAATGTCTCACAGGTGCTATGATGCCTTCACTTTATCTAGGTAGCTATAGCTCCACACAGATAAGATCAACAGTACAAGTACCAGTAACAGTAGCAGTAGCAGTAGCAGTACCAGTGGCAGTACCAGTGGCAGTACCAGTAGCAGTACCAGTAACAGTACCAGTAACAGTACCAGTAGCAGTACCAGTAACAGTAGCAGTACCAGTAACAGTAGCAGTACCAGTAACAGTACCAGTAACAGTAGCAGTGGCAGTACCAGTAACAGTAGCAGTACCAGTAACAGTAGCAGTACCAGTAACAGTACCAGTAACCGTAACAGTAGCAGTGGCAGTACCAGTAGCAGTACCAGTAGCAGTAACAGTACCAGTAACAGTAACAGTAGCAGTACCAGTAGCAGTAGCAGTAGCAGTACCAGTAGCAGTAACAGTAGCAGTACCAGTACCAGTAACAGTAACAGTAGCAGTAACAGTACCAGTAACCGTAACAGTAGCAGTAGTAGTAACAGTAGCAGTACCAGTAGCAGTACCAGTAGCAGTACCAGTAGCAGTACCAGTAACAGTAACAGTAGCAGTAACAGTAGCAGTAACAGTAACAGTAACAGTAACAGTAACAGTAGCAGTAACAGTAACAGTAACAGTAACAGTAGCAGTAACAGTAACAGTAACAGTAGCAGTAACAGCAGTAACAGTAGCAGTAACAGCAGTAACAGTAACAGTAGTAGTAGTAGTAGTAGCAGTAGCAGTAGCAGTAACACCAGTAACAGTAACAGTAGCAGTAGTAGTAACAGTAGCAGTAGCAGTAGCAGTAACAGTAACAGTAACAGTAGCAGTAGCAGTAGCAGTAACAGTAACAGTAACAGTAACAGTAGCAGTAACAGTAACAGTAACAGTAGTAGTAACAGTAACAGTAACAGTAGCAGTAGCAGTAGCAGTAACAGTAACAGTAACAGTAACAGTAACAGTAGTAGTAGCAGTAGCAGTAACACCAGTAACAGTAACAGCAGCAGTAGTAGTAACAGTAGCAGTAACAGTAGCAGTAACAGTAACAGTAGCAGTAGCAGTAGCAGCAGTAGTAACAGTAGCAGTAGTAGTAACAGTAGCAGTAGCAGTAGCAGTAGAAACAGTAGCAGTAGCAGCAGTAGAAACAGTAGCAGCAGCAGTAATAGTAACAGTAGCAGTAGCAGTAGCAGCAGTAGTAACAGTAGCAGTAGTAGTAACAGTAGCAGTACCAGTAACCGTAACAGTAGCAGTAGTAGTAACAGTAGCAGTAGCAGTACCAGTAACAGTAGCAGTACCAGTAACAGTAGCAGTACCAGTAGCAGTACCAGTAGCAGTAACAGTACCAGTAACAGTAACAGTAGCAGTAGCAGTAACCGTAACAGTAGCAGTAGCAGTACCAGTAACAGTACCAGTAACAGTACCAGTACCAGTAACAGTAGCAGTAGCAGTAACAGTAACAGTACCAGTAACAGTAGCAGTACCAGTAACAGTGGCAGTACCAGTACCAGTAACAGTAGCAGTACCAGTAACTGTACCAGTAACAGTAGCAGTAACAGTAGCAGTACCAGTAACAGTAACAGTACCAGTAACAGTAGCAGTACCAGTAACAGTACCAGTAGCAGTACCAGTAACTGTACCAGTAGCAGTACCAGTAACAGTACCAGTACCAGTAACAGTACCAGTAACCGTAACAGTAGCAGTACCAGTAACAGTACCAGTACCAGTAACAGTACCAGTAACAGTAGCAGTACCAGTAACAGTAGCAGTACCAGTAACAGTGGCAGTACCAGTACCAGTAACAGTAGCAGTACCAGTAACTGTACCAGTAACAGTAGCAGTAACAGTAGCAGTACCAGTAACAGTACCAGTACCAGTACCAGTAACAGTAACAGTACCAGTAACAGTAGCAGTACCAGTAACAGTAGCAGTACCAGTAACAGTACCAGTAGCAGTAGCAGTAACAGTAGCAGTAACAGTAGCAGTAACAGTAGCAGTACCAGTAACAGTAGCAGTTGCAGTATCAGTACCAGTAACAGTAGCAGTACCAGTAACAGTAGCAGTACCAGTAACAGTAGCAGTAGCAGTAACAGTACCAGTAACAGTAGCAGTACCAGTAACAGTAGCAGTACCAGTAACAGTAGCAGTAGCAGTAACAGTAACAGTAACAGTACCAGTAGTAGTAACAGTAGCAGTACCAGTAACAGTAGCAGTACCAGTAACAGTAACAGTAGCAGTAGCAGTACCAGTAGCAGTACCAGTAACAGTAACAGTAGCAGTAGCAGTAACAGTACCAGTAACCGTAACAGTAGCAGTAGTAGTAACAGTAGCAGTACCAGTAGCAGTACCAGTAACAGTAGCAGTAGCAGTAACAGTACCAGTAACCGTAACAGTAGCAGTAGTAGTAACAGTAGCAGTACCAGTAGCAGTACCAGTAGCAGTACCAGTAACAGTAGCAGTACCAGTAGCAGTACCAGTAGCAGTACCAGTAACAGTAACAGTAGCAGTAGCAGTAACCGTAACAGTAGCAGTAACAGTACCAGTAGCAGTGGCAGTACCAGTAACAGTAGCAGTACCAGTAACAGTAGCAGTACCAGTAACAGTACCAGTAACAGTAACAGTAGCAGTAGCAGTACCAGTAGCAGTAGCAGTAGCAGTAACAGTACCAGTAGCAGTACCAGTAACCGTAACAGTAGCAGTAGCAGTACCAGTAACAGTGGCAGTACCAGTACCAGTAGCAGTAACAGTACCAGTAACAGTAACAGTAGCAGTAGCAGTAACCGTAACAGTAGCAGTAGCAGTACCAGTAACAGTGGCAGTACCAGTACCAGTAGCAGTAACAGTACCAGTAGCAGTAACAGTAACAGTAACAGTAGCAGTAGCAGTAACAGTACCAGTAGCAGTACCAGTAGCAGTACCAGTAGCAGTAACAGTACCAGTAACAGTAGCAGTAGCAGTAGCAGTAACCGTAACAGTAGCAGTAGCAGTACCAGTAACAGTGGCAGTACCAGTACCAGTAGCAGTAACAGTACCAGTAACAGTAACAGTAGCAGTAGCAGTAACCGTAACAGTAGCAGTAGCAGTAGCAGTACCAGTAACAGTAGCAGTACCAGTAACAGTACCAGTACCAGTAACAGTACCAGTAACAGTAGCAGTAGCAGTAACAGTACCAGTAACAGTACCAGTAACAGTACCAGTAACAGTAACAGTAACAGTACCAGTAGCAGTAACAGTACCAGTAACAGTACCAGTAACAGTACCAGTAACAGTAGCAGTACCAGTAACAGTACCAGTAACCGTAACAGTAGCAGTAGCAGTACCAGTAACAGTGGCAGTACCAGTAACAGTAGCAGTACCAGTAGCAGTACCAGTAGCAGTAACAGTACCAGTAACAGTAACAGTAGCAGTAGCAGTAACCGTAACAGTAGCAGTAGCAGTACCAGTAACAGTAGCAGTACCAGTAACAGTACCAGTACCAGTACCAGTAACAGTAGCAGTACCAGTAACTGTACCAGTAACAGTAGCAGTAACAGTAGCAGTACCAGTAACAGTACCAGTACCAGTAACAGTACCAGTAACAGTACCAGTAACAGTAACTGTACCAGTAGCAGTACCAGTAACAGTACCAGTACCAGTAACAGTACCAGTACCAGTAACTGTACCAGTACCAGTAACTGTACCAGTAGCAGTACCAGTAACAGTACCAGTAACAGTAACAGTAGCAGTAGCAGTACCAGTAACAGTAGCAGTACCAGTAACAGTACCAGTAACCGTAACAGTGGCAGTACCAGTAACAGTAGCAGTACCAGTAACAGTACCAGTAGCAGTACCAGTAACAGTAACAGTACCAGTAACAGTAGCAGTACCAGTAACAGTACCAGTAGCAGTACCAGTAACAGTACCAGTAGCAGTACCAGTAACAGTACCAGTACCAGTAACAGTACCAGTAACAGTAACAGTAACAGTACCAGTACCAGTAGCAGTACCAGTAACAGTACCAGTAACCGTAACAGTAGCAGTGGCAGTACCAGTACCAGTACCAGTAACAGTACCAGTAGCAGTACCAGTAACTGTACCAGTAGCAGTACCAGTAACAGTAGCAGTAACAGTAACAGTACCAGTAACAGTAGCAGTACCAGTAACAGTACCAGTAGCAGTACCAGTAGCAGTACCAGTAACCGTAACAGTGGCAGTAGCAGTACCAGTAACAGTAACAGTAACAGTACCCAGTAACAGTACCCAGTAACAGTACCCAGTAACAGTACCCAGTAACAGTAACCGTAACAGTAACAGTACCAGTACCAGTACCAGTATCAGTACCAGTACCAGTACCAGTATCAGTACCAGTACCAGTACCAGTACCAGTATCAGTACCAGTACCAGTACCAGTACCAGTATCAGTACCAGTACCAGTACCAGTACCAGTACCAGTACCAGTATCAGTATCAGTACCAGTACCAGTACCAGTACCAGTATCAGTACCAGTACCAGTACCAGTATCAGTACCAGTAACTGTACCAGTAGCAGTACCAGTAGCAGTACCAGTAACAGTACCAGTAACCGTAACAGTGGCAGTAGCAGTACCAGTAACAGTACCAGTACCAGTAACAGTAGCAGTGGCAGTACCAGTAACAGTGGCAGTACCAGTAACAGTAGCAGTAACAGTAACAGTAGCAGTGGCAGTACCAGTAACAGTGGCAGTACCAGTAGCAGTACCAGTAACAGTACCAGTAGCAGTACCAGTAACTGTACCAGTACCAGTAACCGTAGCAGTAGCAGTACCAGTACCAGTATCAGTACCAGTACCAGTATCAGTATCAGTACCAGTAACAGTATCAGTACCAGTACCAGTACCAGTACCAGTAACAGTACCAGTACCAGTAACTGTACCAGTAGCAGTACCAGTAACAGTACCAGTACCAGTAACAGTACCAGTACCAGTAACTGTACCAGTAGCAGTACCAGTAACAGTACCAGTACCAGTAACAGTAGCAGTAACAGTACCAGTAACAGTAGCAGTACCAGTAACAGTACCAGTAGCAGTACCAGTAGCAGTACCAGTAACCGTAACAGTGGCAGTAGCAGTACCAGTAACAGTACCAGTAACCGTAACAGTGGCAGTACCAGTAACAGTAGCAGTAGCAGTAGCAGTAACAGTAGCAGTAACAGTAGCAGTAACAGTAGCAGTACCAGTAACAGTAGCAGTTGCAGTATCAGTACCAGTACAGTACCATTAGCAGGACCATTAGCAGTACCAGTACCAGACAGTACTATGTCCTCACCTTATCCAGATAACTATAGCTCCACACCTTGCCGTCTATGAACGACCGTGACAGAATACGTCCCTGAGGGTCAAACTCTGTCTTCTCGCTCATACTGCCCCTCTGCAGCCCCACCAGCTGACCCGTGGTCGAGTACGACACGTTCACCACTGCCAGGCTGCTGCTAGGCAACCACATGGCGGGCCGGCCCTGCGCGTCGTACATGATGCGGAGCGTGAACTTGCGGTGGTCGTCGTAGATCTTCTCCGTCCGAGTGTTGCGGTCGAAGTCGATGGAGAGGAGGTTACGACCATGTGCCTGGAGGAAGATAGAGAGTGATGTCATCTCTGTAGGCAGAGTCAGTGATGCCATCTCTATACACAGAGTAAGTGATGTCATCTCTACACATAGTCAGTGATGTCATCTCTGTAGGCAGAGTCAGTGATGTCATCTTTACACATAGTCAGTGATGTCATCTCTGTAGGCAGAGTCAGTGATGCCATCTCTATACACAGAGTAAGTGATGTCATCTCTGTAGGCAGAGTAAGTGATGTCATCTTTACACATAGTCAGTGATGTCATCTCTGTAGGCAGAGTCAGTGATGTCATCTCTACACATAGTCAGTGATGTCATCTCTGTAGGCAGAGTAAGTGATGTCATCTTTACACATAGTCAGTGATGTCATCTCTGTAGGCAGAGTCAGTGATGTCATCTCTGTAGGCATAGTCAGTGATGTCATCTCTATACATAGTCAGTGATGTCATCTCTGTAGGCAGAGTCAGTGATGCCATCTCTATACACAGAGTAAGTGATGTCATCTCTGTAGGCAGAGTAAGTGATGTCATCTTTACACATAGTCAGTGATGTCATCTCTGTAGGCAGAGTCAGTGATGCCATCTCTATACACAGAGTAAGTGATGTCATCTCTGTAGGCAGAGTAAGTGATGTCATCTCTACACATAGTCAGTGATGTCATCTCTGTAGGCAGAGTCAGTGATGCCATCTTTATACACAGAGTAAGTGATGTCATCTCTGTAGGCAGAGTAAGTGATGTCATCTTTACACATAGTCAGTGATGTCATCTCTGTAGGCAGAGTCAGTGATGTCATCTCTACACATAGTCAGTGATGTCATCTCTGTAGGCAGAGTCATTGATGTCATCTTTACACACCGAGTAAGGGATGTCATCTCTGTAGGCAGAGTCAGTGATGTCACCTCTACACACAGAGTAAGTGCTGTCATCTCTGTAGGCAGAGTGGGTGACGTCATCTTTACACATAGAGTAAGTGATGTCATCTCTAATGACTAAATTACACACAAAAAGGAAGTGAGGTTCTCAGCTCACCCTCAGCTTCCTGCCAAAAACAGTGACCTTCCCCTTGGTCTGTTCCTTGCGGAGCCGCCACTCGATGGAGTTGAGTCCGTTGTCTGTGGGTAGTGTGATGTTCCGACGGCCGATTGTAGGACTGACCGACCCGGCCAGGATGTGGGGCTCAGTGTGGAAGCTGATGCCCATCCCATTGGCATACATCACCCGCAGGGTGCCGTTGTTACACAGTTGGTAGCTGTTCCTCACCTGGTCTGTAGGGGGCGATAGGGACAAGGAGAGAGAAGGGAGTTATATGAGTTGGCTCCTCTGCTGGCATCTTCCTGTGTTATGTTTATATGCTGAAAAAAGATCAAGTCGCAGATTAAATTGAAATGGATTTCTGTTGCCCTTCACAAGCAGAATTCCTTCCCTGAACAAAAAAAACGAACAATTTGTTGTATGATTTGTTTGGGAACTTGTCAGTATCGTTTCTGATCAGCAAACTCCACACTCAGAGTGAACCATAATAAAGGTACATCTGCGTCTGGTCTATAGAACAGCTTGCAACCTTGCTAAATGAATAATCTGGCACTCTGTCAATTCAGCGTTTCTATCCCCCACTCAAACACCCACAAACATGTACACAAAACAAAACAGTGTCTGATGTGGCGTAGCCTCTGGAAAGACAGTATCTGATGTGGCGTAGCCTCTGGAAAGACAGTATCTGATGTGGCGTAGCCTCTGGAAAGACAGTGTCTGATGTGGCGTAGCCTCTGGAAAGACAGTATCTGATGTGGCGTAGCCTCTGGAAAGACAGTATCTGATGTGGCGTAGCCTCTGGAAAGACAGTATCTGATGTGGCGTAGCCTCTGGAAAGACAGTATCTGATGTGGCGTAGCCTCTGGAAAGACAGTGTCTGATGTGGCGTAGCCTCTGGAAAGACAGTGTCTGATGTGGCGTAGCCTCTGGAAAGACAGTATCTGATGTGGCGTAGCCTCTGGAAAGACAGTGTCTGATGTGGCGTAGCCTCTGGAAAGACAGTGTCTGATGTGGCGTAGCCTCTGGAAAGACAGTATCTGATGTGGCGTAGCCTCTGGAAAGACAGTATCTGATGTGGCGTAGCCTCTGGAAAGACAGTATCTGATGTGGCGTAGCCTCTGGAAAGACAGTATCTGATGTGGCGTAGCCTCTGGAAAGACAGTATCTGATGTGGCGTAGCCTCTGGAAAGACAGTATCTGATGTGGCGTAGCCTCTGGAAAGACAGTATCTGATGTGGCGTAGCCTCTGGAAAGACAGTGTCTGATGTGGCGTAGCCTCTGGAAAGACAGTGTCTGATGTGGCGTAGCCTCTGGAAAGACAGTATCTGATGTGGCGTAGCCTCTGGAAAGACAGTATCTGATGTGGCGTAGCCTCTGGAAAGACAGTGTCTGATGTGGCGTAGCCTCTGGAAAGACAGTATCTGATGTGGCGTAGCCTCTGGAAAGACAGTATCTGATGTGGCGTAGCCTCTGGAAAGACAGTGTCTGATGTGGCGTAGCCTCTGGAAAGACAGTATCTGATGTGGCGTAGCCTCTGGAAAGACAGTATCTGATGTGGCGTAGCCTCTGGAAAGACAGTATCTGATGTGGCGTAGCCTCTGGAAAGACAGTGTCTGATGTGGCGTAGCCTCTGGAAAGACAGTATCTGATGTGGCGTAGCCTCTGGAAAGACAGTATCTGATGTGGCATAGCCTCTGGAAAGACAGTGTCTGATGTGGCGTAGCCTCTGGAAAGACAGTATCTGATGTGGCATAGCCTCTGGAAAGACAGTGTCTGATGTGGCGTAGCCTCTGGAAAGACAGTATCTGATGTGGAAAGCGACAGGGGGATTGAGGGCCCATTCTTCTTCTCTATTGGAGGCATAAAGAACAGAAGCCTGATAACAGCAACGTGATTGAAGATAAGATAACAGTGATTGTCTGGCCGATGCAGCGGAAGAGTCTTTTATTTAATTTTAAAAAGGCAGGGGATCATACACACACATGCACAATTGCATGCACACACACACACGCGCATGTGGAAATTCACACACACACACACACACACACACACACACACACACACACACACACACACACACACACACACACACACACACACGCAAACACACAGACACACATACACACACACAGCCTTTGAGCCTCCACCACCATAAACGGCAGTAATCCATGAAGCCAATTTGTTATAAACCTCCAGGCAGCGTTTTACCAACACTTCAAACACACAGAGATGGCTTTCTGTCAACTCTGCAGTAGACTACCCTCTCTCTCTATCTGAAAAATGTATTTGTGATGAAAATGGAGAAAGAGAGAGATGAGAGGAAGACAATACAGAAATACACTACAGAAAAAGAAGGAACAGCACGTCAGAAATCAGCTCAATGTAATTGAAGAATCCATAGACTCGAACCACTTCTGGGAAAATTAGAAAACACTAAACCTACAACAACACGAAGAATGATCTATCCAAAATGGAGATGTATGGGTAAACCACTTCTCCAATCTTTTTGACTCTATAACAAAGAACAAACAGCAAAAACATTTATATGATCAAATACAAATCTTGGAATCAACTATTAAAGACTACCAGAACCCACTGGATTTTCCAATTACCTGGAATGAACTACAGGACAAAATAAAAACCTTCCAACCCAAAAAGGCCTGTGGTGTTGATGGTATCCTAAGTGAAATGATCAAATATACAGACAACAAATTCTACTTGGCTATACTGAAGCTCTTTAACATCATCCTTAGCTCTGGCATCTTCCCCAATATTTGGAACCAAGGACTGATCACCCCAATCCACAAAAGTGGAGACAAATTTGACCCCAATAACTTCCGTGGGATATGCGTCAACAGCAACCTTGGGAAAATCCTCTGCATTATCATTAACAGCAGACTCGTACATTTCCTCAGTGAAAACAATGTGCTGAGCAAACGTCAAATTGGCTTTTTACCAAATTATCGTACGACAGACCACGTATTCACCTTGCACACGCTAATTGACAAACAAACAAACCAAAACAAAGACAAAGTCTTCTCATGCTTTGTTGATTTCAAAAAAGCCTTGGACTCAATTTGGCATGAGGGTCTGCTATACAAATGGATGGAAAATGGTGTTGGGGGAAAAACATACAACATTATAATATCCATGTACACAAACAACAAGTGTGTAGTTAAAATAGGCAAAAAACACACACATTTCTTCCCACAGGGCCTGGGGTGAGACAGGGATACAGCTTAAGCCCCACCTTCTTCAACATATATATCAATGAATTGGCGCGGGCACTAGAAAAGTCTGCAGCACCCGGCCTCACCCTACTAGAATCTGAAGTCAAATGTCTACTGTTTGCTGATGATCTGGTGCTTCGGTCACCAACCAAGGAGGGCCTACAGCAGCACCTAGATCTTCTGCACAGATTCTGCCAGACCTGGGCCCTGACAGTAAATCTCAGTAAGACAAAAATAATGGTGTTCCAAAAAAGGTCCAGTCGCCAGGACCACAAATACAAATTCCATCTAGAGACCATTGCCCTAGAGCACACAAAAAACTATACATACCTCAGCCTAAACATCAGCGCCACAGGTAACTTCCACAAAGCTGTGAACGATCTGAGAGACAAGGCAAGAAGGGCATTCTATGCCATCAAAAGGAACATAAAATTTGACATACCAATTAGGATCTGGCAAAAAATACTTGAATCAGTTATAGAACCCATTGCCCTTTATGGTTGTGAGGTCTGGGGTCCGCTCACCAACCAAGATTTCACAAAATGGGACAAACACCAAATTGAGACTCTGCATGCAGAATTCTGCAAAAATATCCTCCGTGTACAACGTAGAACACCAAATAATGCATGCAGAGCAGAATTAGGCCGATACCCGCTAATGATCAAAATCCAGAAAAGAGCTGTTAAATTCTACAACCACTTAAAAGGAAGCGATTCCCAAACCTTCCATAACAAAGACATCACCTACAGAGAGATGAACCTGGAGAAGAGTCCCCTAAGCAAGCTGGTCCTAGGGCTCTGTTCACAAACACAAACAGACCCCACAGAGCCCCAGGACAGCAACACAATTAGACCCAACCAAATCACGAGAAAACAAAAAGATAATTACTTGACACATTGGAAAGAATTAACAACAAAACAGGGAAAACTAGGATGCTGTTTGGCCTTAAACAGAGAGTACACAGTGGCAGAATACCTGACCACTGAGACTGGTCCTAAACAGAGAGTACACAGTGGCAGAATACCTGACCACTGAGACTGGTCCTAAACAGAGAGTACACAGTGGCAGAATACCTGACCACTGAGACTGGTCCTAAACAGAGAGTACACAGTGGCAGAATACCTGACCACTGAGACTGGTCCTAAACAGAGAGTACACAGTGGCAGAATACCTGACTACTGTGACTGACCCTAAACAGAGAGTACACAGTGGCAGAATACCTGACTACTGTGACTGACCCTAAACAGAGAGTTCACAGTGGCAGAATACCTGACCACTGTGACTGACCCTAAACAGAGAGTTCACAGTGGCAGAATACCTGACTACTGTGACTGACCCTAAACAGAGAGTACACAGTGGCAGAATACCTGACTACTGTGACTGACCCTAAACAGAGAGTACACAGTGGCAGAATACCTGACCACTGTGACTGACCCTAAACAGAGAGTACACAGTGGCAGAATACCTGACCACTGTGACTGACCCTAAACAGAGAGTACACAGTGGCAGAATACCTGACCACTGTGACTGACCCTAAACAGAGAGTACACAGTGGCAGAATACCTGACCACTGTGACTGACCCTAAACAGAGAGTACACAGTGGCAGAATACCTGACCACTGTGACTGACCCTAAACAGAGAGTACACAGTGGCAGAATACCTGACCACTGTGACTGACCCTAAACAGAGAGTACACAGTGGCAGAATACCTGACCACTGTGACTGACCCTAAACAGAGAGTACACAGTGGCAGAATACCTGACCACTGTGACTGACCCTAAACAGAGAGTTCACAGTGGCAGAATACCTGACCACTGTGACTGACCAAACTTAAGGAAAGCTTTGACTATGTACAGACTCAGTGAGCATAGCCTTGCTATTGAGAAAGGCCGCCGTAGGCAGACCTGGCTCTCAAGAGAAGACAGGCTATGTGCACACTGCCCACAAAATGAGGTGGAAACTGAGCTCCACTTCCTAACCTCCTGCCCAATGTATGACCATATTAGAGACACATATTTCCCTCAGATTACACAGATCCACAAAGAATTTGAAAACAAACCCGATTTTGATAAACTCCCATATCTGAAATACCAAAGTGACCTGTTGCCACAAGAAAAGGTCAACCAGTGAACAAACACCATTTTAAATACCACCCATATTTATGCTTATTTATTTTCCCTTTTGTACTTTAACCATTTGTACATCGTTACAACACTGTATATATACATAATATGACATTTGTAATGTCTTTATTCGTTTGGAACTTCTGTGAGTGTAATGTTCACTGTTCATTTTCATTGTTTATTTCACTTTTGTATATTATCTACTTCACTTGCTTTGGCAATGTTAACATATGTTTCCCATGCCAATAAAGCCCATTGAATTGAATATATATATATATATAGAGAGAGAGCGGGTGAGAGAGATGAGAGGGAGGTAGAGAGAGAGGGAGAGGTGAGAGATAAAGAGAGAGAGAAAGAAAGGTGAGAGAGAGAAAGAGAGAGAACGAGAGGTGGCTGAGAAGAGAAAAAGAGAGGGGGGAGCAAAGCAAGCTGTTAAAACCAGTGTCCCAGCACAGCAGACCAGAACACTGTGCTGTAATACATGTAACAGACACACAGACAGACACATAGACACGCACAAACATACACACACACGCAGAGACACACGCACGCAAAGAAACACAAAGATAGAGACACGACCAGCCCGCTCACTAGGCAGGATTAGGTTTAGCCTATTGTGGCAGATTGACTGACCAAGTCACCAACAACACATAAAACCTCACATAATTCTGCCCGAAAACAATGACTATTTCTCTCAACCAGTGGCATATGGGCTTTTTAGGTGAGCGCTGATGCCGCCCTGTGATAAGCAGTGCCCACTTTGTCAAAGGCAGCGACTCTCTTGTCCGTTCCCAGCGCGCCTCTCAGGGGTGCTGTGGGAGAGACACATCGCTGCGGAGCTCCACCAACGTCCCGTCCAAAAAATGATCTCAAATATATCAGTGGTGTAAAGTACTTGATTAAAAATACTTTAAAGTACTACTTTACTTAAGTAGTTTTTTTTGTATCTGTACTTTACTATTTATGATTTTTAATCATTTTACTTCACTACATTCCTAAAGAAAATAATGTACTTTTTACTACATTTTGAATGCTTAGCAGGACAGGACAAGGGTCCAATTCACAGACTTGTCAAGAGAAAATCCCTGGTCATCCCTACTGCCTCTGATTTAGCGGAGTCACTACAAATCAAATGCTTAGTTTGTAAATGATGTCTGAGTGTTGGAGTGTGCCACTGGCTGTCTGTAAATGATGTCTGAGTGTTGGAGTGTGCCACTGGCTGTCTGTAAATGATGTCTGAGTGTTGGAGTGTGCCACTGGCTGTCTGTAAATGATGTCTGAGTGTTGGAGTGTGCCACTGGCTGTCTGTAAATGATGTCTGAGTGTTGGAGTGTGCCCCTGGCTGTCTGTAAATGATGTCTGAGTGTTGGAGTGTGCCACTGGCTGTCTGTAAATGATGTCTAAGTGTTGGAGTGTGCCCCTGGCTGTCTGTAAATGATGTCTAAGTGTTGGAGTGTGCCCCTGGCTGTCTGTAAATGATGTCTGAGTGTTGGAGTGTGCCACTGGCTGTCTGTAAATGATGTCTGAGTGTTGGAGTGTGCCCCTGGCTGTCTGTAAATGATGTCTGAGTGTTGGAGTGTGCCCCTGGCTGTCTGTAAATGATGTCTGAGTGTTGGAGTGTGCCCCTGGCTGTCTGTAAATGATGTCTAAGTGTTGGAGTGTGCCCCTGGCTATCTGTACATAATGTCTGAGTGTTGGAGTGTGCCCCTGGCTGTCTGTAAATGATGTCTGAGTGTTGGAGTGTGCCACTGGCTGTCTGTAAATGATGTCTAAGTGTTGGAGTGTGCCCCTGGCTATCTGTACATAATGTCTGAGTGTTGGAGTGTGCCCCTGGCTGTCTGTAAATGATGTCTGAGTGTTGGAGTGTGCCACTGGCTGTCTGTAAATGATGTCTGAGTGTTGGAGTGTGCCCCTGGCTGTCTGTAAATGATGTCTAAGTGTTGGAGTGTGCCCCTGGCTATCTGTACATAATGTCTGAGTGTTGGAGTGTGCCCCTGGCTGTCTGTAAATGATGTCTGAGTGTTGGAGTGTGCCACTGGCTGTCTGTAAATGATGTCTAAGTGTTGGAGTGTGCCCCTGGCTATCTGTACATAATGTCTGAGTGTTGGAGTGTGCCACTGGCTGTCTGTAAATAATGTCTGAGTGTTGGAGTGTGCCACTGGCTGTCTGTAAATAATGTCTGAGTGTTGGAGTGTGCCCCTGGTTATCAGTAAATGATGTCTGAGTGTTGGAGTGTGCCCCTGGTTATCAGTAAATGATGTCTGAGTGTTGGAGTGTGCCACTGGCTATCAGTAAATGATGTCTGAGTGTTGGAGTGTGCCACTGGCTATCAGTAAATGATGTCTGAGTGTTGGAGTGTGCCCCTGGCTATCAGTAAATGATGTCTGAGTGTTGGAGTGTGCCCCTGGTTATCAGTAAATGATGTCTGAGTGTTGGAGTGTGCCACTGGCTATCAGTAAATGATGTCTGAGTGTTGGAGTGTGCCCCTGGTTATCAGTAAATGATGTCTGAGTGTTGGAGTGTGCCACTGGCTATCAGTAAATGATGTCTGAGTGTTGGAGTGTGCCACTGGCTATCTGTAAATTAAAAAAACAAGCAAATGGTGCCGTCTGGTTTGCTTAATATAAGGAATTATAAATTATTTATACTTTTTACTTTTGATACTTAAGTATATTTAAAACTAAATACTTTTAGACTTTTACTCAAGTATTTTACTGGGTGATTTTCACTTTTACTTGAGTCATTTTCTATTAAGGTATCTTTACTTTTATTCATGTATGACAATTGGATACTTTTTCCACCACTGACATAAATGATAACAGATATAGAATTATGGTACAAAAGAGTCTGTGACCTTTACTATAGCCTACAGGCTGGAGATATAATGTATGATAATGTAATGAGACAGACACTTTTTACACCATGCAGGTTTCTCCCATCAAATAGCCTAACCTAAATGGCACCCAAATAAATAATGTGCTGACATGTGCTCACAGGTTAAACAGCATATAATAAAAACAGGACAGGCTACTGTCCAGGAGTTTCATCCCGTGGTCTAAATTGTCATGATCAGCGGTTTGTAGTTTGTATCTGTACATTTTTTACAAGCTGATCATAGCGAAATAGAACATACTTCTTCATTTCCCGCTGTGTAAACACATTGCAAATATGCTCAGGAGAACTCCTCCTGATAAAGTTGGGTAGCTGATACTCATAGCTTAAATAGCCAAATTGATTAGTCACAGGAATCAGGACTAAAAAAGCAATTACAACAGCCTGTTTAACAAATGACTCTGGCCCCAGAGGACTGGAATTGCACATCCCTGCTGTAGGCTATACCTCAGTAAGGACCGATGCCGACTCCTTTTGGACGTTTTTTTTTGGTCCTGTCTGGAATTATTTTTTTGGTGCAATTTGGACCGGCTCTGATTTCCACGTCCATGGACGTTGTTTTTTGGTTCGGTCCGGACCAAATCTGAACCAATCATAGACGTCTATGTTTGGTTCAGACTTTGTCCAGTCAGGACCATCCTTGATTTGGCCCAAACATAGACATCTAAAAATGATATATTTTCAACTTTTATTCAGAGCCGAAAATCAATCTGATTTCATTGTCTAGAAAATATGTACAGTACCAGTCAAACGTTTGGACACACCTACTAATTCCAGGGTTTTTCTGAATTTTTTTACTATTTTCTACATTTTAGAATAATAGTGAAGACATTACAACTATGAAATAACAAATATGGAATAATGTAGTAACCAAAAAAGTTTTAATTAAACAAATCAAAATATATTTTATATTGAGATTCTTCAAAGTAGCCACCCTTTGCCTTGATGACAGCTTTGCACAATCAGCTTTTCAATTAACAGGTGTACCTTGTTAAAAGTTATTTGTGGAAGTCCTTTCCTTCTTAATGCGTTTGAGCCAATCAGTTGTTGTGACAAGGTAGGGGTGGTATACAGAAGATTAGTAAAAGACCAAGTCCATATTATGGCAAGAAAAGCTAAAATAAGCAAAGCGAAAGGACAGTCCATCATTACTTTAAGACATGAAGGTCAGTTAATCTGGAAAATGTAAAGAACTTTGAAAGTTTCTTCAAGTGTAGTCGCAAAAACCATCAAGCTCTATGATGAAACTGGCTCTCATGAGGACCGCCACAGGAAAGGAAGACCCAGAGTTACCTCTGCTGCAGAGGACAAGTTCATTAGAGTTAACTGCACCTCAGATTGCAGCCCAAATAAATGCTTCACAGAGTTCAAGTAACAGACACATCTCAACATCAACTGTTCAGAGGAGACTGTGTGAATCAGGCCTTCATGGTCAAATTGCTGCAAAGAAACCACTACTAAAGGACACCAATAAGAAGAAGAGACTTGCTTGGGCCAAGAAACACGAACAATGGACATTAGACTGGTGGAAATATGTCCTTTGGTCTGATGAATCAATATTTGAGTTTTTTGGTTCAAACTGCCCGTGTCTTTGTGAGACGCAGAGTAGGTGAACGGATGATCTCTGCATGTGTGGTTCCCACCGTGAAGAATGGAGGAGGAGGTGTGATGGTGCTTTGCTAGGGACACTGTCAGTGATTTATTTAGAATTCAAGGCACACTTAACCAGCATGACTAGCACAGTATTCTGCAGCGATACTCCATCCCATCTGGTTTGCGCTTAGTGGCACTATCATTTGTTTTCAACAGGACAATGACACAAAACATACCTCTAGGCTGTGTAAGGACTATTTGACCAAGGAGAGTGATGGAGTGCTGCATCAGATGACCTGGCTTCCACAATCACCCAACCTCAACCCAATAGAGATGGTTTGGGATGAGTTGGACTGCAGAATGAAGGAAAAGCAGTCAACAAGTGCTCAGCATATTTGGGAACTCCTACAAGACTGTTGAAAAAGCATTCCTCATGAAACTGTTTGAGAGAATGCCAAGAGCGCAAAGCTGTCATCAAGGCAAAGGGTGGCTTTTGGTTACTACATGATTCCATATGTGTTATTTCATAGTTTTGATGTCTTCACTACTATTCTACCATGTCGAAAATAGTAAAAATAAAGAAAAACCCTTGAATGAGTAGGTGTGTCCAAACTTGACTGGTACTGTATTTTCAACTTTCATTCAGAACCAAACATTTGGCTGGCACACACACACACGCTCATGCGCACGCATTCACACACACACACACACACACACACACACACACACACACGCTCATGCGCACGCATTCACACACACACACACACACACACACACACACACACACACACACACACACACACACACACACACACACACACACACACACACACACACACACACACACACACACACACACACACACACACACACACACACACACACACACACACCTTAGATAACTCTTGCTGTTCCCACTAGATGAATAATTTCTCTCCCATTACTACCCCTGGAGTGGAGCTCTGTATAGATAGACAACCATTAATACTCTGAGACATGGCTGACTCAACACATCAGTCTGTAGTCTAGTTGGAACGGAGTTATAGCTTGAAGTTACAGCTTGACCGTGGTTTTGACCATCATGGTCCAGACTTACCAAGACAGTCATGAAGAGGGCACGACAAAACATTTTCCCCTTGAGGAGACTGAAAAGATTTGGCATGGGTCCCCAGATCCTCAAAAGGTTCTACAGCTGCACCATCGAGAGCATCCTGACCGGTTGCATCACCTGCTGGTATGGCAACTGCTCGGCATCTGACCGTAAGGCGCTACAGAGGGTAGTGCGTACGGCCCAGTACATCACTGTGACCAAGCTTCCAGCCTTCCAGGACCTATATTATAGGCGGTGTCAGAGAAAGCCCAGAAAATAGTCAGAGACCCCAGTCACCCAAGTCATAGAGTGTTTTCTCTGCTACCGCATGGCAAGCAGTACCGGAGCGCCAAGTCTAGGTCCAAAAGGCTCCTTAACAGCGTCTACCCCCCCCAAGCCATTAGACTGCTGAACAATTAATTAAACCGCCACCGGACTATAACATTGACCCCCCCCCCCCCCCCCTTTTGTACACTGCTGCTACTCACTGTTTATTATCTATGCATAGTCACCACCCCCACCTACCTCAACTAACCTGCACACTGACTCGGTACCGGTACCCCTGTATATAACCTCATTATTGTTATTATTATTGTGTTACTTTTTATTATTATTTTTTACTTTAGTCTATTTTGTAAATATTTTCTTAACTCTTCTTGAACTGCACTGTTGATAAAGGGCTTGTAAGTAAGCATTTCATGGTAAAGTCTACACTTGTTGTATTTGGCGCATGTGACAAATAGAGTTTGATTTGATTTGATACTAATATGCTGTATCTCACTTTGAACCACGGTGTGTGTGTATATGTGCGTGTGTCCCTTTCACTGTGGGGTGTGTGTATGCATGTGTGTGTATGTCCCACCTTGCACCACGGTGTATGAGGCCTCCACAGAGGACAGGTTGGTGATCACGGTGACGTCATCGTCTCTGCTGGAGCTCTCTATGTCAATGTTGATGGAACGTTCTATCTCCCGGTGCAGACTGGTCACCATGCCAGTAGGATAGGTTACATTGGTCAGACGACCCTCACTGTCATACCTGGAGGAGAGAGACATATAGAGGTTACTTCTCACTGTCCCACCTGGGAAGATAGGGACAACTAGTGACAAAATAGTCCTTAATCAATGTGATTTCAGAGTTGTCATTTTCAGTCCCCTCCCTTCCCTCCCCTCCCCTCCCTTCCCTTCCCTTCCCTTCCCTTCCCCTCCCCTCCCCTCCCCTCCCCTCCCCTCCCCTCCCCTCCCCTCCTCTCCTCTCACAGCTTACTTGTACAGAGGAGCTGGGAATAGCTGGTCTCCGTGGATTTCTCTTAACATGGCAGGTCTCAGCAGAAAGTGTGTGTATGGGTGTGTGTGTGTGTGCAGTGACAAAAGCAAACCTCTATAGACCTCGAACACCTGTCAGTTCTGTTAGCTCTGACTGAAGCACACACTTGTGTGACAGAAGTTAACTGCAGGGGGCAGCAGTGGACTGTAAACCAGTCCTAGCTCGATGTGTGCCAGGCAATGCAACTAATATGTGACCCTGAGTGCTGCTGAAGTGTCCGCGTTTGACTGATGCATAAAAACACCCCACCCTCACAACCCACTCACTGGTAGAAGGTGGTCCATCCGGTCTCGTCGGCCTTGGTGGCCAGTAGTCCTGTACTCCCAGAGTACCCCAGTAGGGCCACCTCCTGTCCCTGGGCTGAGACACTCCTCAACCCCCCAGCAGGGTCCAGACCCAGGGTCACCACCTGGTTCTCTGGCAGTAACACCAGTCTGAGGATGCCAGAACTCCCCCCCTGGCCCAGACCCTCCCTTCTCACCCTGACAGTGTTGTTGCAGTTGTCCACCACCGTGGCTAGCTCTCTGTCCGGCCCGTAGGTGAAGTTATATAACGGTTCTCCCGTGACCAGACTCACGGTCTGTAGATGTTGACCGTCACCGTTGAACACATAGAGCTCCTGTTCCCGTGGCGACGCAACTTCGTATTGTCCCATCATCGATCCTGATCCCGCCCCCGAGGCTGACGGGCCGGGTCGATTGGCTCGTACGGCTCTGATGCGTATGTTGTTAAGATCGGCGATGAAAAGCGTTCCGTCGGGTGAGACGGCGAGCGAGGCGGGGGAGTTGAGGCCGGAGTCGGGCGCGTAGCCGTCGTCGCCGTAGAAACAGTTGCAGTTGACATCATTCTTGCAGTCGCAGTCTGACGTGGCGCCGGCCAGCAGAGACATCTCACCATTAGTGGATACCTGAGAGAGAGGGAACGATAGAGATGAGACAACAAACGAGAGAGAGGGAACGACAGAAATGAGACAAGGAAGACAGGAAAGACAGAATGTTTTAGAAAAGAGATGGAGGACAGAAAAGTGAAGTTTCAAGTTTTAATGTCACGTGCACAAGTACAGTGAAATGTCTTTCTTGCAAACTCCAAACCCAACAATGCAGTAAGGTAAAGCTACTTTTTAATGTTTAAAAACAAAGGTGCTGTTGTACCTGTCTGACGCGGTTGATTTTCTTCTCGTCCGTCTCAGCGATGTAGAGAACTCCGGTGTAAGACAGGGCGATGGCTGTAGCACTCTCCAACGCAGCGTGGATGGCAAGCTTACTCAGGCTGTAGTCTATACCTGGAACCTGACAATGCATGGGCCGCCCTGCTATGATGCTCACCTGGGGGCGATAATGATATTTAATGTACAGATAATATAATAATACATATATGATAATAGCATCATGATTTTGTTTAAGTCACGATAACCTCTTGTATCGCAATAACTGATCATATCGTGATAATTGCTTATATCGTGATAACTGATTATATCGCGATGACTGATTATATTACGACAGTAGTTTAATCGCAATAACTGCTTATATGACGATAATTGATATGGAAGCAAAACTCACTTGGTGGTTCTCAGTGATGCGCAGGATGACGTTGTTCTCCAGGACGTACAGAGAGTTATCCATGGGGTTTACTGCCAGGTCTGTAGGCCACTCCAGACGCACCTGATAAACAAAACAACAAACAAATCCAGGGTTGATCACAAAAGCTACATAACAAAAAGTATGTGGACACCACTTCAAATTAGTGGATTTGGCTAATTCACTCACACTCGTTACCGAGAGGTGTATAAAATCGATCTCACAGCCATGCAATCTCCATAGACAAACATTTGCAGTAGAAGGGCCTTACTGAAGAGCTCTGTGACTTTCAACGTGGCAATGTCATAGGATGCCACCTTTCCAACAAGTCAGTTCATCAAATTTCTGCCCTGCTAGAGCTGCCCCGGTCAACTGTAAGTGCTGTTATTGTGAAGTGGAAACGTCTAGGAGCAACAACGGCTCAGCTGTGAAGTGGTAGGCCACACAAGCTTACAGAACGGGACCGCCGAGTACTGAAGCGCGTACAGCGTAAAAATCATCTGTTATCTCGGATGCAACACTCACTACTGAGTCCCAAACTGCCTCTGGAAGCAACTTCAGCACATTAACTATTCATCTGGAGATTCATGAAATGGGTTTCCATGGCCGACCAGCTGCACACAAGCCTAAGATCAGCATGCACAATGCCAAGCGTTGGCTGGAGTGATGTAAAGTTCACCGCCATTGACCTCTGGAACAGTGGAAACACGTACTCTGGCCATGATGAATCACGCTTCACCATCTAGCAGTCCGATGGACGAATCTGGGTTTGGCGGATGCCAGGAGAACGCTACCTGTCCGAATGCATAGTGCCAACTGTAAAGTTTGGTGGAGGAGGAATAATGGTCTGGGGCTGTTTTTCATGGTTTGGGCTAGGCCCCTTAGTTCCAGTGAAGGAAAATATTAACGCTACAGCATACAATTACATTTTAGATGATTCTGTGCTTCCAACTTTGTTGTAACAGTTTAGGGAAGGCCCTTTCCTGTTTCAGCATGACAATGCCCCCAGACACAAAGTGAGGTCCATACAGAAATGGTTTGTCAAGATCAGTGTGGAAGAACTTGACTGGCCAGCACAGAGCCCTGACCTCAACCCCATCGAACACCTTTGGGATGAATTGGAACGTCGACTGCGAGCCAGGCCTAATCGCCCAACATCAGTGCCCGACCTCACTAATGCTCTTGTGGCTGAATGGAAGCAAGTCCACGCAGCAATGTTCCAACATCTAGTGGAAATCCTTCCCAGAAGAGTGGAGGCTTTTATAGCAGCAAAGGGAGGGAACAACTCATATTAATGTGTATGATTTTGTTAGGAGATGTTTGATGAGCAGGTGTCCACATACTTTTGGTAATGTAGTGTATTTTCAGAATTTTACAGGAGACCGAAAACAAAGTGTTCATTGCATGTAAACCAGATCAGGTTGTTGTCAACCTGTTTGAAACGTTCAAAACTGATTTAAATGGAAACTTACATATTTTTGGCTCCAACCAAATCAAGTTCCTCCCTCCCCCCCCTCTCCCTACCTGGCTGACGTCCATGCTAGTGTCACAGCTGAGTGGTCGTACTGCGGTCAGGTCATTGGCGCCCAGTAGAGTAGAGATGATCCCGTTTTGGTCAACCTTACGGATCATAGTGGCATCCACAAAATACATCAGACCATTCTTATCCACAGCAATACCTGGAAAGAAACACACGCACACACACACACACACACACACACACACACACACACACACACACACACACACACACACACACACACACACACACACACACACACACACACACACACACACACACACACACACACACACACACACACAGCATCAATACCTGGGAGGGGAAGGACGTTTGAATTCACCTTAATACGTAAGTGGGTACTAAATAAATACATTAGGCCAATAAATGTTATTTTATAAGATGCAACAACTTGGTAATTAGTAAGTTATGTAATGACGATGATGACCTTGTAGCATTACTTTCCAGGGTCCCTCAGAGTAACCCTGTGTCCTTGCAGTTTCTACTTTCTGTTCGCCAGCAAGTTGATCAAATGTCTTTGGAAAGTAAAGACTGATATGATGCATTTATCTCCTGCTCCCATTTCACCGTCAGTGGCGTCACTCTGTCCATAGCAGACAGACAGACAGACCGATATACAGATTAGATTGAGGTCTGGGCTTTGACTCGGCCATTTCAAGACATTTAAATGTTTCCCCTTAAACCACTCAAGTGTTGCTTTCGCAGTATGCTTTAAGTCATTGTCCTGCTGGAAGGTGAACCTCCGTCCCAGTCTCAAATCTCTGGAAGACTGAAACAGGTTTCCCTCAATAATTTCCCTGTATTTAGCGCCATCCATCATTCCTTCAACTCTGACCAGTTTCCAAGTCCCTGCCGATGAAAAACATCCCCACAGCATGATGCTGCTACCACTATGCTTCACTTTAGGGATGTGTTCTCGGGGTGATGAGAGGTGTTGGGTTTACGCCAGACATAGCGTGGACTTCGATGGCCAAAAAGCTCAAATTTAGTCTCATCTGACGAGAGTACCTTCTTACATATTTTTTTCTTTAAGAAATAGCTTTTTTCTGGCCACTTCCATAAAGCCCAGCTCTGTGGAGTGTACGGCTTAAAGTGGTCCTATGGACAGATACTCCAATCTCTGCTGTTGAGCTTTGCAGCTCCTTCAGGGTTATCTTTGGTCTCCTTGTTGCCTCTCTGATAACACCCTCCTTGCCTGGGCCGTGAGTTTTGGTGGGCGGCCCTCTCTTGGCAGGTTTGTTGTGGTGCCATATTCTTTCCATTTTTTAATAATGGATTTAATGGTGCTCCGTGGGATATTCAAAGTTTCTGATATTTTTTTATAACCCAACCCTGATCTGTACTTCTCCACAACTTTGTCCCTGACCTGTTTGGAGAGCTCCTTGGTCTTCATGGTGCCGCTTGCTTGGTGGTGCCCCTTGCTTAGTGTTGTTGCAGACTCTGGGGCCTTTCAGAACAGAATATACCGAGATCATGTGATAGATCATGTGACATTTAGATTGCACACAGGTGGACTTTATTTAACTAATTATGTGACTTCTGAAGGTAATTGGTTGCACCAGATCTTATTTAGGGGCTTTATAGCAAAAGGGGTGAATACATATGCACGCACCACTTTTCCGTTTTACATTTTGGGGATTTTTTTTCATTTCACTTCACCAATTTGGACTATTTTGTGTATGTCCATTAGATGAAATACAAATAAAAATCCATTTAAATTACAGGTTGCAATGCAACAAAATAGGAAAAACGCCAAGGCGGATGAATACTTTTGCAAGGCACTGTACAGACAGACAGACAGACAGACAGACAGACAGACAGACAGACAGACAGACAGACAGACAGACAGACAGACAGACAGACACAGATAGACAGGCAGACAGACAGACTGATGTACACACAGACAGACAGGCAGACAGACAGACAGACAGACAGACAGGCAGGCACACAGACTGATGTACACACAGACAGGCAGGCAGACAGGCAGGCAGACATACAGACATACACAGACAGACAGACAGACAGACAGACAGACAGACAGACAGACAGACAGACAGACAGGCAGGCAGACAGGCAGGCAGGCAGGCAGGCAGGCAGGCAGGCAGGCAGGCAGGCAGGCAGGCAGGCAGGCAGGCAGGCAGGTAGGCAGACAGACAGACAGACTGCTGGGGGAAAGAGAGAAAGGAATAGCAGTGATGGATCGAAGCAATGCTATGGAACGGATGGAGAAGAGGGAGAGGGGTAACAGGGTGCCTTTGAACAGAGAAGCACACGGGGAGGAGAGGAGGGAAAGAGAAAGGCCAGTGACAGAAGAGCTGGAGGGCTGAGAGAGATAGAAATAGACAGACAGAGAGAGGGAGAGAGAAAGAGGACTGACAGGGCAGGCTGATAAGTGCTGGCTGGCTTTGTATCCTTCTGACAGGAAGGATACACACACACACACACACACAACACACAACACACACACACACTGAGGAAACGTGACAGGGTGACATCTTTGACAGTTTGGTGTCACAGCGTTCTTCTTTTGATGCAGGCTTCATCACGTGATATCATCCTAACTTCAGCTGTAATCTGGTTTATAACCTCCTTCTGCTTCTGCCCTGCTTTACTTTCACTACTAGACGGACAATTAGTTTCATCATCAGTCTTCTGATATAAAAAAGGAAAGATATCACTACTACTTTCACGACTAGATCATGAATACCAGCACCTCAGTAGCACGGACGTCTCTTCCTTCCCTATCCTAGTTACACTTCGGAATTTATGAGGGTACTGTCCGTGGCTTAGCCCTCAATTTTTGGAATATCTCTTTGTGTGTGTATGTTCCTCTACTCCTCACCTTTGGGGCTCATCAGTGTCGCCTCAGTAGCTTTGCCTCCATCCCCACAGCGCTCGTCGAAGGGCAGACACTGCTCTCCTGTCCCAGCAACCACCTCTGCATTGTCCGACAGAAGCCGCCCGCCCGTCAGCGAGCGCACACGGTAGATACGCCGCGAATTGGTATCCGAGATAAACAACGCCCCTGTTACCGGGTTAATGGCCAGGAAGTACTTATGAGTGGGGTTGTTACTGTGGGACAGAGAGAGAACAATAAAGTTATTGGAATTTGAATTGAATTGGAGAAAAATAACTTAGATTAAAATAATATTTCCCAGGGGGCAATTTAACAATCTTTGTGATTAAAGTAACTCTAAATTACTGCTATTAGCTGGGAATTTATGATTTAACCGAGGAGCGAAGCATCTTACCTGTGTCTGAAATCTTTGTTCCTTCAAAGGATAAGACAGATAAAAACAACCCAGAACAAATGTTATTGTAGTATCATAGAGAGATAGCTGTAGTGTTTCTGAGGGGACAACAGAACGAGAAAGAGAGAGAGATAGCTGTAGTGTTTCTGAGGGGGCAACATAACAACAGAGAGAGAGAGAGATAGCTGTAGTGTTTCTGGGGGGGCAACAGAACAACAGAGAGAGATAGCTGTAGTGTTTCTGCGGGGGCAACAGAACAACAGAGAGAGATAGCTGTAGTGTTTCTGAGGGGGCAACATAACAACAGAGAGAGAGATAGCTGTAGTGTTTCTGAGGGGGCAACAGAACAACAGAGAGAGAGAGAGATAGCTGTAGTGTTTCTGAGGGGGCAACATAACAACAGAGAGAGAGAGAGATAGCTGTAGTGTTTCTGAGGGGGCAACATAACAACAGAGAGAGATAGCTGTAGTGTTTCTGAGGGGGCAACAGAACAACAGAGAGAGAGAGATAGCTGTAGTGTTTCTGAGAGGACAACAGAACGAGAAAGAGAGAGAGATAGCTGTAGTGGTTCTGAGAGGACAACAGAACGAGAAAGACAGAGAGAGAGATAGCTGTAGTGTTTCTGAGGGGACAAGAGAACGACAAAGAGAGAGAGAGTTAGCTGTAGTGTGTCTGATGGGACAACAGAACGAGAGAGAGAGAGAGATAGCTGTAGTGTTTCTGAGGGGGCAACAGAACAACACAGAGAGAGATAGCTGTAGTGTTTCTGAGGGGGCAACAGAACAACACAGAGAGAGATAGCTGTAGTGTTTCTGAGAGGACAACAGAACAACAGAGAGAGAGAGATAGCTGTAGTGTTTCTGAGGGGGCAACAGAACAACAGAGAGAGAGAGATAGCTGTAGTGTTTCTGAGGGGGCAACAGAACAACAGAGAGAGAGAGATAGCTGTAGTGTTTCTGAGGGGGCAACAGAACAACAGAGAGAGAGAGAGAGATAGCTGTAGTGTTTCTGAGGGGGCAACATAACAACAGAGAGAGAGATAGCTGTAGTGTTTCTGAGGGGACAACAGAACGACAGAGAGCGAGAGATAGCTGTGGTATTTCTGAGTGGACAACAGAACGACAGAGAGAGAGAGAGTTAGCTGTAGTGTGTCTGATGGGACAACAGAACGAGAGAGAGATAGCTGTGGTATTTCTGAGGGGACAACAGAACGACAGAGAGAGAGAGAGTTAGCTGTAGTGTGTCTGATGGGACAACAGAACGAGAGAGAGATAGCTGTGGTATTTCTGAGGGGACAACAGAACGACAGAGAGAGAGAGAGTTAGCTGTAGTGTGTCTGATTGGACAACATAACGAGAGAGAGATAGCTGTGGTATTTCTGAGGGGACAACAGAACGACAGAGAGAGAGAGAGAGTTAGCTGTAGTGTGTCTGATGGGACAACAGAACGAGAGAGAGATAGCTGTGGTATTTCTGAGGGGACAACAGAACGACAGAGAGAGAGAGATAGCTGTGGAGCGGTGAAGGGAAGAGCATAGTTAAATATGGATAAAAACACCCAGGAGATATACGATCTAGTGCAGTGTATAATTCTACTTCAATCACTCTGTCCCCCGAGCCCTCCCTGCTTTCATTACAACCTCACTGATCTCATCCAACATGTTCGATATCCTACACACTACTCCGCTCCTCTGTCATCTCCCCCTCCTCTCATTTTCTCCTCCTCTCCTCTCCTCTCTTCTCTTCTCTTCCCTCCCCCCATCTTCTCCTCTCCTCATCCCTCCATCCGTACCTCAGTTCCAGTATGCCCGTGGTATTGAGCGAGGGGTAGACCCTGCGTATGAAGTTCAGGTCTCCCACATAGAGGCTCCCGTCGATGCCTGTTGCCAGGGCTACGGGCGCCAGTAGCTTGTTGCTGTCGGCGAGGCCGTTACAGCTGGGGCAGGAGATAGAGCGTCGACGTCCGTTCCCCATTACACTGCTGATCACAGGGGGCTGCTCTGACACAAACACGTTCTCACCACTACCCTTATGGAGGATACCTAGACAGGATGGAGGGAGGGAGGGACCAATGAATTCATTCATTTTATTTAAGAAAAAACCCCACATACTATTGATTCAGCCAAATGAAATGTGTGTGTGTGTGTGTTGTTGAGAAGATGGTGTGTGTTTGTGTGTGTGTTGAGATGACAGTGTGTGTGTATGTGTTGAGATGACAGTGTTTGTGTGTGTGTTGAGATGACAGTGTGTGTGTGTGTGTTCAGATGACAGTGTGTGTGTGTGTGTTCAGATGACGGTGTGTGTGTGTGTGTTCAGATGACGGTGTGTGTGTGTGTGTTCAGATGACAGTGTGTGTGTGTGTGTGTTGAGATGACAGTGTGTGTGTGTTCAGATGACGGTGTGTGTGTGTGTGTTGAGATGACAGTGTGTGTGTGTGTGTTCAGATGACGGTGTGTGTGTGTGTGTGTGTTCAGATGACGGTGTGTGTGTGTGTGTTCAGATGACGGTGTGTGTGTATGTACATATATATACAGTATATTTAAACATACTGCTGCGTGTGTTGAGGATATGGTGTTTATCCAGAGACCAGCCTCCCAGATGAGAAGGGTCCAGTTCAAAGCCCTGTAGTACTGCTGTCCTCTTCTCCCATAGGATCAGATTGGCACACGACTCATATTCATACCCCACTGACACTAGAGAGAGAAAGAAAGAAAGAGAGAGAGAGAGAGAGAGAGAGAGAGAGAGAGAGAGAGAGAGAGAGAGAGAGAGAGAGAGAGAGAGAGAGAGAGAGAGAGAGAGAGAGAGAGAGAGAGAGAGAGAGAGAGAGAGAAAGAGAGACAGAGAGAGAAGTGGGAGTGAGAGAAAATATACTTCATAACAAAGCAGTATGGAGACAAGCAACTTTTCAAAGCTCAGGACAGACAACACCAGACAGACAGACAGACAGACAGACAGACAGACAGACAGACAGACAGACAGACAGACAGACAGACAGACAGACAGACAGACAGACAGACAGACAGACAGACAGACAGACAGGCCCCACCACTAATAAAGTAAAGTGAGCTGCAGTTAGCACAGCTTGTGCTCTTTAGCACTTGTGTCCAGACCAGACCCTTCCTCCTCTCACCCCACTAACACCTCGTTAAGGCCATAACCCAATTAACATCCTTGTCATGGCGTCAAATCAATTAAAAACATGTTAATTAGAAAGTGAGAGAGAGGGAGGGTGTGGGGTTCACTGTCCCTGCAGGCAGTTCTGTGACAACTAGGAAGTGTTGTCATGGTGACAGATCCATTTCTCTCCCATCATTCAACAGTGTTGACATGTTGTCATATCGACCATCGCTTGATTGACATAAACACACATTTACAGAAATATTAATTCATGTGCATTGTCCCCTTCAGAATAAACCTATTGAAAGTAAAGTAACGTTGGTTATCTAATCAATCATCTACATTGGAGCAATAGAGTGTGTGTGGACGTTACAGTCTTTTCTGCTCTAAGAGATGACAGACTTGACGCTCTAAGCCCTGGGTGGCAGTTAAACTCTCCTCTCCTCCTGTCACTCAGACGTAACCACGGCAGCTGTAACCGTGGTGAAGGGTTATTAGCTGTCAAGCAGAGTTAGCGGTCAGTGAAGCGAGCTGGGGGCCTCGGCACCCCTGAGTGCTATTACTGCTCACAGACAGACAGACACACACACACGCTCATAAACACACACACAAACCCTACCCACCGCACTCACACACTCTATCTACACACACTCACCGACAGCTTCCGACAGCCCGTAGACTCTCTGTCCATAGGCATCTGTTTTATCCCAAATGTAGGTGTAGGCCAGGTTGGGCGAGGCGTGGAACCACTTCTGGAAGAGATGTCCCTCCACAGCCACCATCAGATGGACCTTGAGCAGGCCCAGAGACACCATGGCTGGGGTCATGGTCACCTTCAGCAGGCTGCGGTAGCCAGACGTCCTGGAGCTCAGGTAGCACAGCTTCAGACTGGTCCCTGGAACATCTATCATCTCGTGGAGCACCTGGAGAGAAGGAGAGAGAGAGGTGGTGTGAGAAAGAGAGAGGGATAGTGTGTGAGAAAGAGAGAGAAAGTGAGAGAGAGAGAGAGGGATGAGAGGAGAGGAGAGAGCTTCAGACTGGTGCCTGGAACATCTATCATCTCATGGAGCACCTGGAGAGAGAGAGAGAGATAAAGAGATAGACAGAGAGATAGATATAGAGAGGGAGAGAGAGAGAGAGGGGGAGGGAGGGAGGGAGAGAGAAAGAGAAAGAAAGAAAGGGGAGGAGGAGAGATGGAGGAGAGAGATGGAGGGGAACGATGTAGGAGAGAGATGGAGGAGAGAGGTAGAGGAGAGAGATGGAGGAGAGCGATGTAGGAGAGAGATGGAGGAGAGAGATGGAAGAGAGAGATGGAGGAGAGAGGTGGAAGAGAGTGATGGAGGAGAGAGATGGGGGAGAGAGGTGGAGGAGAGAGATGGAGGAGAGAGATGGAAGAGAGAGAGATGGAGGAGAGAGATGGAGGAGAGAGATGGAGGAGGAAAGATAGAGAAGAGAGATGAAGGAGAGAGATGGAGGAAGAAAGATAGAGAAGAGAGATGAAGGAGAGAGATGGAGGAGAGAGATAAAGGAGAGCTGGAGGAGAGATGGAGGAGAGAGAGTGAGAAGAGATGGAAGAGAGATGGAAGAGATGGAGAAGAGAGATAAGGGAGGAAATATAGAGAAGGAGGAAAGATAGAGATAGAGGAGAGAGATGGAGGAGAGAGATGGAGGAGGAAAGATGGAGGAGGAAAGATGGAGGAGGAGAGATGGAGGAGGAAAGATGGAGGAGAGATGGAGGAGGAGAGATGGAGGAGGAGAGATGGAGGAGGAGAGATGGAGGAGGAGAGATGGAGGAGGAAAGATGGAGGAGGAGAGATGGAGGAGGAGAGATGGAGGAGGAAAGATGGAGGAGGAGAGATGGAGGAGGAGAGATAGAGGAGGAGAGATAGAGGAGGAGAGATAGAGGAGGAGAGATAGAGGAGGAGAGATAGAGGAGGAGAGATAGAGGAGGAGAGATAGAGGAGGAGAGATAGAGGAGGAGAGATAGAGGAGGAAAGATGGAGGAGGAGAGATGGAGGAGGAAAGATGAAGGAGGAAAGATGGAGGAGGAAAGATGGAGGAGGAAAGATGGAGGAGGAAAGATGGAGGAGGAAAGATGGAGGAGGAGAGATGGAGGAGGAAAGATGGAGGAGGAAAGATGGAGGAGGAGAGATGGAGGAGGAGAGATGGAGGAGGAAAGATGGAGGAGGAGAGATGGAGGAGGAGAGATGGAGGAGGAAAGATGGAGGAGGAGAGATGGAGGAGGAAAGATGGAGGAGGAAAGATGGAGGAGGAAAGATGGAGGAGATAAGATGGAGGAGGAGAGATGGAGGAGGAAAGATGGAGGAGGAAAGATGGAGGAGAAAAGATGGAGGAGATAAGATGGAGGAGGAGAGATGGAGGAGGAAAGATGGAGGAGGAAAGATGGAGGAGGAGAGATGGAGGAGGAGAGATGGAGGAGGAGAGATGGAGGAGGAAAGATGGAGGAGGAGA
>NC_052311.1:7979478-8009478 GCF_016432855.1 Salvelinus namaycush | reverse complement strand
AGAGTGAGGGGGGAGATAGAGAGGGGGAAAGAGAGAGAGAGAGTGGGGTAGAGAGTGAGGGGGGAGGCAGAAAGAGAGATGTGGGAGGGAGGGATAGAGAGAAAGAATGGGAGGAGGGGAGGGAGAGAGAGAGAGGGGGGAGAGGGGGGGATAGAGAGCAAGAGAGATAGAGAGAGAGAGAGAGGGGGGAAGATAGGGAGAGAGGGAGAGAAAGGGGTAAGAGAGAGTGGGGGGGAGGGAGAGAGAGGGGGAAGGGCAGAGAGAGAGAAAGAGAGAGAGGGGGGGCAGGGGGGGAGATGGAGGGAGAGAGGGAGGGGGAGAGAGAGAGTGAGAGGGGGTGGGTGAGGGGGGAGGTAGAGAGGGGGAAAGAGAGAGAGAGTGGGGTAGAGAGTGAGGGGGGAGGCAGAGAGAGAGAGTGGGGGGAGAGATAGAAAGAATGGGAGGAAGAGAGAAATAGAAGGGAGAGAGAGAAAGAGAGAGAGAGAGTGAGATGGGGGATAGAGTGAGGGGGAGGCAGAAAGAGAGAGGTGGGAGGGAGTGATATAGAGAAAAAATGGGAGGAAGAGAGAGATAGAAGGGAGAGAGAGAGTGATAGATGGGGGAGGGAGAGAGAAAGAGAGACATACTTTATTGTGTTTTAATGCATTAAAGGTCTCAGTCAATCCAATGATTATGGTAAAGCATTCCTGAAAGCCACAATGATTGACCACACAACACATCAATTAGATATCTGCAGGGCGATTTTAATTTCCATTCTCCATACTGTGTACCCAACAAGCTCTCACAGTCTCACGTCAGAATTAGACGTTCATCCATGTTTCTCAAACTTAAAATTTCAAAGTTGTTCCAAAAATCTAATTCGACAGTGTTTAAGGTTAAGTTCAGGCATCAACTCCAAAATCATAAGGTTAGGCATTAACTCTGAGTGGTTAAGGTTAGGCATTAACTCTGAGTGGTTAAGGTTGGGCATTAACTCTGAGTGGTTAAGGTTGGGCATTAACTCTGAGTGGTTAAATCTTCTACGGGATCGGTGTCCCACCCACGGGTCGGTTGGCCTAACGTGCGCTAATGTGATTAGCATGACGTTTTAAGTAACAAGGACATTTCCCAGGACATGGACATATCTGATATGGGCAGAAAGCTTAAATTCTTGTTAATCTAACTGCACTGTCCAATTTACAGTAGCTATTACAGTGAAAGAATACCATGCTATTGTTTGAGGAGAGTGCACAGTTATGAACTTGAAAATGTGTTAATAAACCAATTAGGCACATTTGGGCAGTCTTGATACCACATTTTGAACAGAAATGGAATGGATCATTGGATCGGTCTAAAACTTTGCACATACACTGATGCCGTTTAGTGGCCAAAATCCAAATTGCACCTAACCTGGAATAATACATTGTGACCTTTCTCTTGCATTTCAAAGATGATGTAAAAAAAAACACAAAAAAAACAACACATTCTTTTCTTTGTATTATATTTTACCAGATCTATTGTGTTATATTCTCCTCCAGTAATAAAATTTTTCCACAAACTTCAAAGTGTTTCCATTCCTTCAAATGGTATCAAGAATATGCATTTCCTTGCTTCAGGTCCTGAGCTACAGGCAGTTAGATTTGGGTATGTCATTTAGGCAAAAATTGAAAAAAAGGGTCCGGCCCTCAGACCAGCCATGTACTGTTCCGCCTCATTGAGTGTTGAGTGTGTATGTGTGTGTGTATGTGTGTGTGTATGTGTGTGTTGGCCCAGGACCATAGAGCACAACAGAGTGTTAGCCATGATTGTCTGTAAAATGGATCCATTTTAAGCAGACCGACCGTTATACAGAGCAAGGACAGCAGAATCTATATGGGGCATTGATCGGCTAGCCAGGCCAGGCAGGCAGGCAGGCAGGCAGGCAGGCAGGCAGGCAGGCAGGCAGGCAGGCAGGCAGGCAGGCAGGCAGGCAGGCAGGCAGGCAGGCAGGCAGGCAGGCAGGCAGGCAGGCAGGCCCTCTCCTTAATGCTAGAGGACGATTAAATTCCCCTCATACTAACCAGAATAAAGTGGGATTTCAGAAACTATTAAGTCCATTCCCCTCACTAATGTAGTTGGATGTGATGAAATCCCCCTTAAAAAGCCCTGGGTTATGGGTCAGCACACACAGAGAGGGAAGGTGAGAGTGTGTTTGTGAGAGAGAGAGAGAGAGAGCAGAAAAGAACGGACGAGTAGATAGAAGACATAGCGTCCAACAGAAGGTTGGTCCCATTACCCAGCAGCCTAGCAGCAGTCATGTCATCCAGCTGTCTCCTCCTTAAAGGTCAGTTAGTGAAGGTTACAGACATAAATCCTAAAACCATGGATGGACCTGATGACAACACACTAGGAAACACCCTGGCATATAAAACTCTCTCTCTCTATTTTCAATCTACATATGAGCTCTCCCTCTCTTTCCAGTCTCTCTCCATTTCTCTCTCTATCTCTGTCACTCTCTCTTCTTCCTCCTCCCACATCTCGCCTCTCTCACTCTCCTTCCCCTCCTCCTCCTCTCTCCCTCTCCCCCCTCTCTCCCTCCTGCTCCCCCCTCTCTCCTCTTCCTCTCTCTCTCCCGCTCCCCCCTTTCTCCTCTTCCTCGCCCCCTCTCTTCTTCCTCCCCCCTCTCCCCTGGGTACTGCTATGTACAACAGTGAAAGCCATCTTATTAACTTTAGTAGGGCAGAGGACACTCCAAACCATCCACAGGGGATCTATAGCCTTCTGTTCAATTCAGTTTGGTTGGGGGACATTGGATCCTGTCACAGGACTTTAACACAACTCCTAACTCCTAACCTTTGGGTGTGTGTGATGTGTGGTGTGGTGTGGTGTGTGTGTGTAAACAAACAATCCATCCTGTCGTGTGTATGTATGGTACATATCACTGTTTCGCTGTGATCTTTGTCAAGTGGAAACGTTTGTGGTTCAGAACTGGATCAATTGGGGGCCTGAGGGGGCCTGTTCTGTTATATACCCCCATATGAGAGAGAGGCTGAGGGGGCCTGTTCTGTTATATACCCCCATACGAGAGAGAGGCTAAGGGGGCCTGTTCTGTTATATACCCCCATATGAGAGAGAGGCTGAGGGGGACTGTTCTGGTATATACCCCCATATGAGAGAGAGGCTGAGGGGGCCTGTTCTGTTATATACCCCCATATGAGAGAGAGACTGAGGGGGCCTGTTCTGTTATATACCCCCATATGAGAGAGAGACTGAGGGGGCCTGTTCTGTTATATACCCCCATATGAGAGAGAGGCTGAGGGGGCCTGTTCTGTTATATACCCCCATATGAGAGAGAGACTGAGGGGGCCTGTTCTGGTATATACCCCCATATGAGAGAGAGGCTGAGGGGGCCTGTTCTGTTATATACCCCCATATGAGAGAGAGGCTGAGGGGGCCTGTTCTGTTATATACCCCCATATGAGAGAGAGGCTGAGGGAACCTGTTCTGTTACATACCCCCATATGAGAGAGAGGCTGAGGGGGACTGTTTTGGTATATACCCCCATATGAGAGAGAGACTGAGGGGGCCTGTTCTGTTATATACCCCCATATGAGAGAGGTTGAGGGGGCCTGTTCTGTTATATACCCCCATATGAGAGAGGTTGAGGGGGCCTGTTCTGTTATATACCCCCATATGAGAGAGGTTGAGGGGGCCTGTTCTGTTATATACCTCCATATGACAGAGTGGTTGAGGGGAACTGGGATGGAGTGACTGAGACTAGGGAACCACCTCCTGTGCCTTAGTGGTTCAGTAAACTGTATACAGTCATTATCACCATGGAAATATAAAGGTTAACAGACACAGTGTGAACTATGATCTCTGGATAGTAACCCCTGGCTACAGTGGCTGTGATATTCTGGATTGTAACCCCTGGCTACAGTGGCTGTGATATTCTGGATTGTAACCCCTGGCTACAGTGGCTGTGATATTCTGGATTGTAACCCCTGGCTACAGTGGCTGTGATATTCTGGATTGTAACCCCTGGCTACAGTGGCTGTGATATTCTGGATTGTAACCCCTGGCTACAGTGGCTGTGATATTCTGGATTGTAACCCCTGGCTACAGTGGCTGTGAGGTTGTGGATGGTAACCCCTGGCTACAGTGGCTGTGAGGTTGTGAAAGGTAACCCCTAGCTACAGTGGCTGTGAGGTTGTGGACTGTAACCCCTGGCTACAGTGTCTGTGAGGTTGTGGATGGTAACCCCTAGCTACAGTGGCTGTGAGGTTGTGGATGGTAACCCCTGGCTATAGTGGCTGTGATGTTCTAGATCGTAACCCCTAGCTACAGTGGCTGAGAGGTTGTGGATGGTAACCCCTGGCTATAGTGGCTGTGATGTTCTAGATCGTAACCCCTAGCTACAGTGGCTGAGAGGTTGTGGATGGTAACCCCTGGCTACAGTGGCTGTGAGGTTGTGGATGGTAACCCCTGGCTACAGTGGCTGTGATGTTCTAGATCGTAAACCCTAGCTACAGTGGCTGAGAGGTTGTGGATGGTAACCCCTGGCTACAGTGGCTGTGAAGTTGTGGATGGTAACCCCTGGCTACAGTGGCTGTGAAGTTGTGGATGGTAACCCCTGGCTACAGTGGCTGTGATGTTCTAGATCGTAACCCCTAGCTACAGTGGCTGAGAGGTTGTGGATGGTAACCCCTGGCTACAGTGGCTGTGAAGTTGTGGATGGTAACCCCTGGCTACAGTGGCTGTGAAGTTGTGGATGGTAACCCCTGGCTACAGTGGCTGTGAAGTTGTGGATGGTAACCCTCGGCTACAGTGGCTGTGAGGTGTGGATGGTAACCCATGGCTACAGTGGCTGTGATGTTCTGGATGGTAACCCCTAGCTACAGTGGCTGTGATGTTCTGGATCGTAACCCCTGGCTACAGTGGCTGTGAGGTTGTGGAAGGTAACCCCAGGCCACAATGGTTGTGTGGTTGTGAATGGTAAAACACTGGTTGGTTGGTAACAGACAGACAGACAGACAGACAGACAGACAGACAGACAGACAGACAGACAGACAGACAGACAGACAGACAGACAGACAGACAGACAGACAGACAGACAGACAGACAGACAGACAGACAGACAGACAGACAGACAGACACAGATATAGATATAGATATGGAGATATAGATATAGAAATATAGATATATAGATAGCACACAGATGACTAGTCTACTGGGCCAAGTTTACCAACGCCAGCCAGCCCCAAACCCACAGACGACTTAGCAGCGACTAGTTCCTACTACTATGCAGCACGAGAAGCTAAACGCTGAAAACCAAAATACAGTTTTACCTTTGTCAACCAAGTCCCACATGTCTGCATTGAGAGAAAACGTGCAGAGGTTGAGAGAGTGGCGTTATGAAAGAAGGAATGGAAGGAGTTTAAAATGCACATGCATAGCCTACAGTAGATCACATGCATAGCCTACAGTAGATCACATGCATAGCCTACAGTAGATCACATGCATAGCCTACAGTAGATCACATGCATAGCCTACAGTAGATCACATGCATAGCCTACAGTAGATCACATGCATAGCCTAGATCAGCACCCACAAGCAGACTAGTGAGGAGTTTTGTCTTGTGAAAGACGCAGCATACAAAGCCGCCCTAGTTTCTAGTGGGGAACAGAGAGTTGATATCACAAAGTGTTGTTCCCCCACCCACTGTGTTTCTGACACCGGAGTGTTCTGAGGAAAAGCGCTGCTCGGATGAAATGGTGAATGGGAAATTAAACTTCCTATTTCAAAGCATTATGAGTAAATCAAAATAGCGAGGCATCCAAACTTCCATCAATCTATCCTGCGCACGCACGCACGCACGCACGCACGCACGCACGCACGCACGCACACACACTCCTCCTCCTCCTCCTCCTCCTCTCCCCACCTACCGATGGTGCAGTGTTCTCCATTCCAGCCCTGGTGACACTGGCACTTGCCGTCCTTGCAGGTTCCATGTTTGATGCACAGTGGGTTACACACTCGCTGGTCACACCCGGTACCCGTCCAGCCCTCCTCACACTGACACGCTGCGCCCAAACACACACCGTGAGTCCCGCAGTCCACAGAACACACTTCTGTAGAGAGGGAGGAGAGAGGCATGTAAAGAGTTACACACAGCTACTGTCATTGGGGTTGGGGTTGGGTTAGGCATAACTACTAGAGTTAGGGTAAGCCACGGGGCAGCTTGGATTGGGGTTAGGATAAAAGGCAAGGAGGATTGGGCAATATTTAAGGGTTAGGCCCACCCAAACGGTAAGGCGTTAGCTGAGGTACCAACTTACAGAACAGTCTGGTTCTATCCAGTTAGGGTTAGAGGTAAAGGGTTAAGGTTAGGGGTTAGAGGTCAGAGGTTACAGATTACAGAATAGGGTACTACTGACCTACAGAGCAGTCTGGTCCCATCCAGTTGGGGTCACAGCTACAGAGGCCAGTGTCTGGTATGAATGCACCGTGGCCATGGCATTGGTCTGGGCATAGTGCCCGCTGCAGCTCACAGTGTGGGCCGCCCCAGCCGGGTTTACAGTGGCACTCCCCGTTCACACAGATACCATTATTAGAACAGGTCGGGTCCAGGCAGTCCACTACAGACAGAGAGGAGAAGAGAGAGAGGGAGAGGGGGAGGGGGGAAAGAGAGGGGGAGAGAGAAAGGGAGAGGGGGAGGGAGGGAAAGAGAAAGGGAGAAAAGAAGGAGAGAGAAAGAGGGAGAAAGAGAGGGGGAGAGAGAGAGAAAGATAATAATTTTTAAAATACTGAGAAATACTAGCTTCGTGTTTCCTTCATCTGATTTGCAGCATCTCGTAATACATGTTGGTAATTGTCTTCACACAGCCTTTCACAGGCATTTAATAAGTCAATACTTTTCACTCAGAAGGCTGCGTTTCCTCACATATAACCTTCCCTGTATCTTAGTGTGTGTGTGCTAATGCACTGGGGATAATCTGACATTGGCAGACTGGCTGACAGGCAGATGTGAGTATGAACAGTGAGTGAAAACCAATTTGACAAATTACCCCCTCCTGGCAAACTATACGCCCCCACTCCCCTCCTCCTCCTCTCATTCCCCAAATCCCCCTAACTCCCTCTTTTCGACACCTCCCCCCCTCTCTTCCTGTTTCTTTACCTCTCCCTCTCTCCCCCAACCCCCCTTTCCCTCTGCTGACTACCCACTCTCTCCCCTTCCCATCCTCCCCCAGCGCTCCCTCTCTCCACCTGTCTAAAACCTCCCTCCCCACTCATTTTCACACGCTGCTGTCTGGGCGCTCCATTCTGTTGGCGAGGCAGAAATGGAGGGTCACACGTATAGATTTATGTGTCATCGCCACTTCAGGTAAATTGTTTGAGTGACTCGGGCGTGATGGATATCACATTTAAGAGAGCGAGAAGGGGAAAAGGTGAATAAGAAACAGAGGGGGAAAGGAGGGGGTAAATGAAGAGTGGAGGAAAATGCTGACCCTGTTCTCTGCCCTCCTCTGCTTCTATATGTCACTTCTCTCTCTCTCTTTTCATCTACCTCTTTTCTTCTCTATCATGACCTTATGCTCGCATCTTCACTCCCTTCTTTCTGTCTTTCCACCTGTCCTCTCCCTCACCTCTTCAGATCTCAACCTGTCCTCTCCCTCACCTCTTCAGATCTCAACCTGTCCTCTCCCTCACCTCTTCAGATCTCAACCTGTCCTCTCCCTCACCTCTTCAGATCTCAACCTGTCCTCTCCCTCACCTCTTCAGATCTCAACCTGTCCTCTCCCTCACCTCTTCAGATCTCAACCTGTCCTCTCCCTCACCTCTTCAGATCTCAACCTGTCCTCTCCCTCACCTCTTCAGATCTCAACCTGTCCTCTCCCTCACCTCTTCAGATCTCAACCTGTCCTCTCCCTCACCTCTTCAGATCTCAACCTGTCCTCTCCCTCACCTCTTCAGATCTCAACCTGTTCTCTCCCTCACCTCTTCAGATCTCAACCTGTCCTCTCCCTCACCTCTTCAGATCTCAACCTGTCCTCTCCCTCACCTCTTCAGATCTCAACCTGTTCTCTCCCTCACCTCTTCAGATCTCAACCTGTCCTCTCCCTCACCTCTTCAGATCTCAACCTGTCCTCTCCCTCACCTCTTCAGATCTCAACCTGTTCTCTCCCTCACCTCTTCAGATCTCAACCTGTCCTCTCCCTCACCTCTTCAGATCTCAACCTGTCCTCTCCCTCACCTCTTCAGATCTCAACCTGTCCTCTCCCTCACCTCTTCAGATCTCAACCTGTCCTTTCCCTCACCTCTTCAGATCTCAACCTGTCCTCTCCCTCACCTCTTCAGATCTCAACCTGTCCTCTCCCTCACCTCTTCAGATCTCGACCTGTTCTCTCCCTCACCTCTTCAGATCTCAACCTGTCCTCTCCCTCACCTCTTCAGATCTCAACCTGTCCTCTCCCTCACCTCTTCAGATCTCAACCTGTCCTCTCCCTCACCTCTTCAGATCTCAACCTGTCCTCTCCCTCACCTCTTCAGATCTCAACCTGTTCTCTCCCTCACCTCTTCAGATCTCAACCTGTCCCCTCCCTCACCTCTTCAGATCTCAACCTGTCCTCTCCCTCACCTCTTCAGATCTCAACCTGTTCTCTCCCTCACCTCTTCAGATCTCAACCTGTCCTCTCCCTCACCTCTTCAGATCTCAACCTGTCCTCTCCCTCACCTCTTCAGATCTCAACCTGTCCTCTCCCTCACCTCTTCAGATCTCAACCTGTCCTTTCCCTCACCTCTTCAGATCTCAACCTGTCCTCTCCCTCACCTCTTCAGATCTCAACCTGTCCTCTCCCTCACCTCTTCAGATCTCAACCTGTTCTCTCCCTCACCTCTTCAGATCTCAACCTGTCCTCTCCCTCACCTCTTCAGATCTCAACCTGTCCTCTCCCTCACCTCTTCAGATCTCAACCTGTCCTCTCCCTCACCTCTTCAGATCTCAAGCTATCGATTACAATTTAAGGGGCCCTCCCCCCTCTCCTCTCTCCCTCTCCTCCCTCCCTCTCCTCTCTCTCTCACTCACCCTCTTTCTATTTCTCTCTCTCTCCCTCTTTCCCTCTACCCCTCTTTCCCTCTCCCTATACCCTTCTCTCTCTCTCACCCTCTCTCCCCTGCTCTCTCTCTACCCTCTCTCTCTTATTTCTCTCCCTACCTCCCTCTCTCTCTCTTCCCATCTCTCTCTCCCTCCCTCCCTTTATCTCTCTAGATCTCCAGAGTTAATGTGTAGCAGGCTGATCTGTCTTAACAGGATCAATGGAACAGTGATAATCACTTAATCAGACGTGATGTATCTGGCTGCTCCTCCATCCTTCATCTGTTTATAGAGAAACACAACGGGACCACTGGGGAGGCAGAGGACGCTATGACGAGCTGGGACTGGGAGGCTGCTGGTAACTGCTGTGTGTGTGTGTGTGTGTGTGTGTGTGTGTGTCTGTGTGTCTGTGTGTGTGTGATGTGATTGTTGAGTGTAAGGAGCTACACACTATCCATCTTCCATTCCATCACACACTCCCTGACACACACTACCCCTCCTCACACACACTCCCTGACACACACTACCCCTCCTCACACACACTCCCTGACACACACTACCCCTCCTCACACACACTCCCTGACACACACTACCCCTCCTCACACACACTCCCTGACACACACTACCCCTCCTCACACACCCCCACCAACCCACCCGCCCCCAAACACACACTCTCTCCCCTCACCTTTGGCACAGTTGTCTCCCTTGTACCCCAGGGAGCAGACACAGGTCCCGTCAGTGCAGGTCCCATGTCCACTACAGAGAGGGTCAATGCAGTGGGTGGTGGGGACGGCACACTCTGCTCCCTTCCATCCACTGTAGCAGATACAGGATCCCTTATCATACTGACCATTACCACTACACAGCACTGGACAGGCCTCTGGAGAGAGAGAGAGGGAGAGAGAGAGGGAGAGAGGGAGAAAGGAGAGAAAAAGAAAGAGAGAAATAGGGAAAGAGAGAGAGAGAAAAAGAGAGGGTGGAGAAGGAAAGATATAATGTATAGTAGAAAAGGAAAAAGGTATAAAGAGGTGGTCAGAGAAAAGTATGTCTGATGGTCATAGCAGAGTACATAACATCATGTCTGATGGTCATAGCAGAGTACATAACAGTATGTCTGATGGTCATAGCAGAGTACATAACAGTATGTCTGATGGTCATAGCAGAGTAAATAACAGTATGTCTGATGGTCATAGCAGAGTACATAACAGCATGTCTGATGGTCATAGCAGAGTAAATAACAGCATGTCTGAGGGTCATAGCAGAGTAAATAACAGTATGTCTGAGGGTCATAGCAGAGTACATAACAGCATGTCTGATGGTCATAGCAGAGTAAATAACAGTATGTCTGATGGTCATAGCAGAGTAAATAACAGTATGTCTGATGGTCATAGCAGAGTAAATAACATCATGTCTGATGGTCATAGCAGAGTAAATAACAGTATGTCTGATGGTCATAGCAGAGTAAATAACAGTATGTCTGATGGTCATAGCAGAGTACATAACATCATGTCTGATGGTCATAGCAGAGTAAATAACAGTATGTCTGATGGTCATAGCAGAGTAAATAACAGTATGTCTGATGGTCATAGCAGAGTAAATAACAGTATGTCTGATGGTCATAGCAGAGTAAATAACAGTATGTCTGATGGTCATAGCAGAGTACATAACAGTATGTCTGATGGTCATAGCAGAGTAAATAACAGTATGTCTGATGGTCATAGCAGAGTAAATAACAGTATGTCTGATGGTCATAGCAGAGTACATAACAGTATGTATGATGGTCATAGCAGAGTAAATAACAGTATGTATGATGGTCATAGCAGAGTACATAACAGTATGTCTGATGGTCATAGCAGAGTACATAACAGTATGTATGATGGTCATAGCAGAGTAAATAACAGTATGTATGATGGTCATAGCAGAGTACATAACAGTATGTCTGATGGTCATAGCAGAGTACATAACAGTATGTATGATGGTCATAGCAGAGTAAATAACAGTATGTATGATGGTCATAGCAGAGTACATAACAGTATGTCTGATGGTCATAGCAGAGTACATAACAGTATGTATGATGGTCATAGCAGAGTAATTAACAGTATGTATGATGGTCATAGCAGAGTACATAACAGTATGTCTGATGGTCATAGCAGAGTACATAACAGTATGTATGACGGTCATAGCAGAGTACATAACAGTATGTCTGATGGTCATAGCAGAGTACATAACAGTATGTCTGATGGTCATAGCAGAGTACATAACAGTATGTCTGATGGTCATAGCAGAGTACATAATAGTATGTCTGATGGTCATAGCAGAGTAAATAACAGTATGTATGATGGTCATAGCAGAGTACATAACAGTATGTCTGATGGTCATAGCAGAGTACATAACATTATGTCTGATGGTCATGGCAGAGTAAATAACAGTATGTCTGATGGTCATAGCAGAGTACATAACAGTATGTCTGATGGTCATAGCAGAGTACATAACAGTATGTCTGATGGTCATAGCAGAGTACATAACAGTATGTCTGATGGTCATAGCAGAGTAAATAACAGTATGTCTGATGGTCATAGCAGAGTACATAACAGTATGTCTGATGGTCAAAGCAGAGTACATAACAGTATGTCTGATGGTCATAGCAGAGTAAATAACAGCATGTCTGATGGTCATAGCAGAGTACATAACAGTATGTCTGATGGTCATAGCAGAGTACATAACAGTATGTATGATGGTCATAGCAGAGTAAATAACAGTATGTATGATGGTCATAGCAGAGTACATAACAGTATGTCTGATGGTCATAGCAGAGTACATAACAGTATGTATGGTGGTCATAGCAGAGTACATAACAGTATGTCTGATGGTCACAGCAGAGTACATAACAGTATGTCTGATGGTCATAGCAGAGTACATAACAGTATGTCTGATGGTCATAGCAGAGTACATAACAGTATGTCTGATGGTCATAGCAGAGTACATAACAGTATGTCTGATGGTCATAGCAGAGTACATAACAGTATGTCTGATGGTCATAGCAGAGTACATAACAGTATGTCTGATGGTCATAGCAGAGTACATAACATCATGTCTGTTGGTCATAGCAGAGTACATAACAGTATGTCTGATGGTCATAGCAGAGTACATAACAGTATGTCTGATGGTCATAGCAGAGTACATAACAGTATGTCTGATGGTCATAGCAGAGTAAATAACAGTATGTCTGATGGTCATAGCAGAGTACATAACATCATGTCTGATGGTCATAGCAGAGTACATAACAGTATGTCTGATGGTCATAGCAGAGTACATAACAGTATGTCTGATGGTCATAGCAGAGTAAATAACAGTATGTCTGATGGTCATAGCAGAGTACATAACAGTATGTCTGATGGTCATAGCAGAGTACATAACAGTATGTCTGATGGTCATAGCAGAGTACATAACAGTATGTCTGAGGGTTATGGTACGATCACGAATATCCTGTCAACGGGACATCAAAAACTGTAACATCTTATGTTTCACGGAATCGTCTCTGAATGATGACATGGATATCCAGCTAGCAGGATATACGCTGCACCGGCTAGATAGAACAGCACACTCCGGTAAGACGAGGGGGGGGGGGGGGGGGGGGGGGGGGGGTCTGTGCATATTTGTAAACAACAGCTGGTGCACAAAATCTAAGGAAGTCTGTAGATTTTGCTCGTCTGAAGTAGAGTATATTGTGATAAATTGCAGGCCACACTACTTGCCTAGAGATTTTTCAGCTATACTTTTCATGGCTGTTTATTTACCACCACAGACAGATGCTGGCACTAAGACCGCACTCAGTCAGCTGAATAAGGAAATAAGCAAACAGGAAACCACTCACCCAAAGGCGACACTCCTAGTGGCCGGAGACTTTAATGCAGGGAAACCTAAATCAGTTCTACCTAATTTCTATCAACATGTTAAATGTGCAACCAGAGGGAAAACAATTCTAGATCACCTGTAATCCACACACAGACGCGTACAAAGCTCTCCCTCGCCCTCCATTTGGTAAATCCGACCACAACTCTATCCTCCTGATTCCTGCTTACAAGCAGAAATTAAAGCAGGAAGCATCAGTGACTCAGAATATAAAAAAGTGGTCAGATGAAGCAGATGCTAAACTACAGGACTGTTTAGCTATCACAGACTGGAACATGTTCCGGGATTCTTCCAATGACATTGAGGAATACACCACATCAGTCACTGGCTTTATCAATAAGTGCATCGAGGATGTCGTCCCCACAGTGACTGTACGTACATACCCCAACCAGAAGCCACAACAAACTAGAATGGCCCAAACACACCAAGACAGTCGTGAAGAGGGAACGACAAAGCCTATTCCCCCTCAGGAAACTAAAAAGATTTGGCATGGGTCGTCAGATCCTCAAAAGGTTCTACAGCTGCACCATCGAGAACATCCTGACTGGTTGCATCACTGCCTGGTATGGCAACTGCTCGGCCTCCGACCGCAAGGCACTACAGAGGGTAGTGCGTACGGCCCAGCACATCACTGGGGCTAAGCTGCCTGCCATCCAGGACCTCTACACCAGGCGGTGTCAGAGGAAGGCCCTAAAAAAATTGTCAAAGACGCCAGCCACCCCAGTCATAGACTGTTCTCTCTACTACCGCATGGCAAGCGGTACCGGAGTGCCAAGGCTAGGACAAAAAGGCTTCTTAACAGTTTTTACCCCCAAGCAATAAGACTCCTGAACAGGTAATCAAATGGCTACCTGGACTATTTGCATTGTGTGTCCCCCCACCCACCACCCACCAACCCCTCTTTTACGCTACTGCTACTCTCTGTTTATCATATATGCATAGTCACTTTCACCATATCTACATGTACATACTACCTCAATCAGCCTGACTAACCGGTGTCTGTATGTAGCCTCACTACTTTTATAGCCTTGCTACTGTATATAGCCTGTCTTTTTACTGCCTTTTTATTTCTTTACCTACCTATTGTTCACCTAACACCTTTTTTGCACTATTGGTTAGAGCCTGTAAGTAAGCATTTCACTGTAAGGTCTACTACACCTGTTGTATTCGGCGCACGTGACAAATACACTTTGATTTGATTTGATTTCATAGCAGAGTAAATAACAGTATGTCTGATGGTCATAGCAGAGTAAATAACAGTATGTCTGATGGTCATAGCAGAGTAAATAACAGTATGTCTGATGGTCATAGCAGAGTACATAACAGTATGTATGATGGTCATAGCAGAGTAAATAACAGTATGTATGATGGTCATAGCAGAGTACATAACATCATGTCTGATGGTCATAGCAGAGTAAATAACAGTATGTCTGATGGTCATAGCAGAGTAAATAACAGTATGTCTGATGGTCATAGCAGAGTAAATAACAGTATGTCTGATGGTCATAGCAGAGTAAATAACAGTATGTCTGATGGTCATAGCAGAGTACATAACAGTATGTCTGATGGTCATAGCAGAGTAAATAACAGTATGTCTGATGGTCATAGCAGAGTACATAACAGTATGTATGATGGTCATAGCAGAGTAAATAACAGTATGTATGATGGTCATAGCAGAGTACATAACAGTATGTCTGATGGTCATAGCAGAGTACATAACAGTATGTATGATGGTCATAGCAGAGTAAATAACAGTATGTATGATGGTCATAGCAGAGTACATAACAGTATGTCTGATGGTCATAGCAGAGTACATAACAGTATGTATGATGGTCATAGCAGAGTAAATAACAGTATGTATGATGGTCATAGCAGAGTACATAACAGTATGTCTGATGGTCATAGCAGAGTACATAACAGTATGTATGACGGTCATAGCAGAGTACATAACATTATGTCTGATGGTCATAGCAGAGTACATAACAGTATGTCTGATGGTCATAGCAGAGTACATAACAGTATGTCTGATGGTCATAGCAGAGTACATAATAGTATGTCTGATGATCATAGCAGAGTAAATAACAGTATGTATGATGGTCATAGCAGAGTAAATAACAGTATGTCTGAGGGTCATAGCAGAGTAAATAACAGCATGTCTGATGGTCATAGCAGAGTAAATAACAGCATGTCTGATGGTCATAGCAGAGTACATAACAGTATGTCTGATGGTCATAGCAGAGTACATAACATTATGTCTGATGGTCATGGCAGAGTAAATAACAGTATGTCTGATGGTCATAGCAGAGTACATAACAGTATGTCTGATGGTCATAGCAGAGTACATAACAGTATGTCTGATGGTCATAGCAGAGTACATAGCAGTATGTCTGATGGTCATAGCAGAGTAAATAACAGTATGTCTGATGGTCATAGCAGAGTACATAACGGTATGTCTGATGGTCAAAGCAGAGTACATAACAGTATGTCTGATGGTCATAGCAGAGTACATAACAGTATGTCTGATGGTCATAGCAGAGTACATAACAGTATGTCTGATGGTCATAGCAGAGTAAATAACAGTATGTCTGATGGTCATAGCAGAGTACATAACAGTATGTCTGATGGTCATAGCAGAGTAAATAACAGTATGTCTGATGGTCATAGCAGAGTACATAACAGTATGTCTGATGGTCATAGCAGAGTAAATAACAGCATGTCTGATGGTCATAGCAGAGTACATAACAGTATGTCTGATGGTCATAGCAGAGTACATAACAGTATGTATGATGGTCATAGCAGAGTAAATAACAGTATGTATGATGGTCATAGCAGAGTACATAACAGTATGTCTGATGGTCATAGCAGAGTACATAACAGTATGTATGATGGTCATAGCAGAGTACATAACAGTATGTCTGATGGTCATAGCAGAGTACATAACAGTATGTCTGATGGTCATAGCAGAGTACATAACAGTATGTATGACGGTCATAGCAGAGTACATAACAGTATGTCTGATGGTCATAGCAGAGTACATAACAGTATGTCTGATGGTCATAGCAGAGTACATAACAGTATGTCTGATGGTCATAGCAGAGTACATAACAGTATGTCTGATGGTCATAGCAGAGTACATAACAGTATGTCTGATGGTCATAGCAGAGTACATAACAGCATGTCTGAGGGTCATGAGGGTGCGTGTGTGTATGTGTGAGCGGTAGAGAGAGAGAGAGAGAGCAACAGTGACATGTAGAGTAATTACACAGAGAGGTAACTAAACTATTAATCAGTGAACAGTCTTCTTCCCCAGGTGAACTAAGAGACATGTTGGCTTTAAACTGCCATGTATCACAGTTCTGTCTCTACACAGCCCCAAGCTGCACACTATCCTGAGTGTGTGAGTCTGCGTGCCTACCTTTGGAGCAGTCCATGCCATGGAACCCAGGGAAGCAGTGACACACACCAGACACACACTCTCCGTTGCCATGACAATTACGGGGACACTCCTGTACCGAGTCTGCAAAGGGAGAAGAAAGAGAGAAGTAAAGAAGGAGATAGATTGGATAAGAGGGAAATAAAGAGAGATTGAGAGAAGAGTGTCAAACTCCAGCCTGTAGTCATTTAGCTCAACAACACAACAATTCATTCATATTGTTCATATTTCATGTTCTCACAGCAAACTCATAAACCATCAGCATGTATGTTTCTTCCACTGTTCCTCTTACAGGTAGTACCTCCATCCATCTGTCTATCTAAATCATGTTTCTCTCCGGGGCCATCAATACTTTATTCAGGTGCATGTGTTCTTCTCCACATTCTACCTTTGTGTGTGAGTGTTTGTGTATTTTCAGCACTCTACCCATGTCTACGTGGTTTGTGTGAGGAAAACAGGTTTGGACAAGAACAGGAGGTTTTGAGGTTTTCACTCTCTCCACCACATTTACTCTCTCCACTCTCTCCACTTCCCTCTCTCTCTCCACCCCATTTACTCTCTACACCCCTCTCTCTCTCCACCCCATTTACTCTCTCCATCCCTCTCTCTCTCCACCCCATTTACTCTCTCCACTCTCTCCATCCCTCTCTCTCCACCCCATTTACTCGCTCCACTCTCCACTTCCCTCTCTCTCTCCACCCCATTTAATCTCTCCACTCTCTCCACTCTCTCCATCCCTCTCTCTCTCCGCCCCATTTACTCTCTCCACTCTCACCACTTCCCTCTCCCTCTCCACCCCATTTACTTTCTCCACTCTCTTCACTTCCCTCTCTCTCTCCACCCCATTTACTCTCTCCACTCTCACCACTTCCCTCTCTCTCTCCACCCCATTTACTCTCTCCACCCCTCTCTCTCTCCACCCCATTTACTCTCTCCCCCTCCCTCTCTCTCTCTCTCTTACCCATTACAGCAGTGTTGAAGGAGACGGTCTCTCTTTCTCGTCCGTCATTGTAGAAGGCTAGATGCCATGCTCCCGGGTCCAGGTACTGAACAAACACTGCTTCGTTTAGAACCACAGTCTGGATGCTGCGACGTTCTCGAGGAGACTCAACAACACTCCACTTCTCTTTACCGTCCAAGCGTTCCATGTAGTCATACTGCAGGAGGAGAGACAATTACACTTTCAGGAAGCTCAGACCGGGAAGTCAATTCAATTCCATAAGTGTGTGTATACTGTAAGTGTGTGTGCAGTCCAGTGTTGTGTAACTGTGTATGTGGTGCATACTGAACTTCAATTGTGTTGTTCAATTGTGTGTGTTGTGTGTGTATTGGTGTGTGTCAATTCAGGAAGTAAACTGAAATTCTAATTTAATAACTAAAAAAATGTAATCTATTTACAACAACTTCTTAATAAACAAGTAGAAGATATTTATTACTGTTTTTCCATTTTAAAATTTTATATTCAATTTTAAATTCAAATCACTTCCTGAATTGACTGCATTCAATTTGAATTGCCCCCAACCCAGGGGTGTGTTATAACAGTCTACCTGTGCGTGTGAGGGGGGAAGGCCCTTGCGGATGTAGACCCCGAACAGAGCATCTTTCCCCAGGGAGATGTTGAACTTGAGGAACTGCGGCTGGGCCAGGTGAAGCAGAGACCTCCAGAACATCCCTGGAGGAATCTCCTGACTCACCCTCCTCCCCACCTCCACATCCCCACTGTCTATACTGCTGTTAGGACCTTGCCATGGAGCTATGGGAGAGGAGAGGAGAGCGAGAGAGAGAGAAAAGAGAGAGTTGAAGAGAGGAGAGGAGAGGATCATCACAATGTCAGTAAGCAGTAATCACATAGCAAAACCATTAATACATTGAAAGTTTGCATTCTGGGAAAATGAGTTCTGAACTATGTATCTCTGCCCAGTAGAACTACAGTACAATGCTAGAAGAAAAATAGTCTTGTAGTTGTGCCGGAGCCGGCAGGTGTGTTGTGGGTGCTAGTGTTGTAGTTCTCACCTCTGCCTCCAGAGGGCAGTGTGGCCACATCACTGTTGACAGCTAGTCCTGCAGTACTCAGACCGTTGTTCAACACAGGGCCTTCAGAGGGCTGCAGTTGCCACGTCAGATCCAACAGGTTAATGGCTAGACAAAGGGGAGGAGAGGGGGATGGTAGGGGGGAGGAGTATTTGTTATTTAATTTTCAGGCAGATAGAAATTGCACAGATCGTACTGACCTAGAAGAGATGAGAAAATTACAGGCATACTTTTCTTTACCTCTCTCACTTTATTTTCCCTCCCTCTTCTCTCTCTCTCTCTCTCTCTCTCTCTCTCTCTCTCTCTCTCCCTCCCTCCCTCCCTCCCTCCCTCCCCAGACAGGATACCAGTCTCTGTTTGGGAGTCTTGGCACAAGCTCACAGTGAGCAAGTAACAGATGAAAAGAAAACTCTCTGCCTCTTTCGTTCTCTCGCTCTTCTCCTCCTTTGTGTTCTGTTGTGTTATTGTGCTGGTGGATGAGTTTGTCAGCTCTTTATTTTTTCTCTCTCTCTCTGGCTCCCTTGTTCTTTTGAAGTCCCTGCCAAGCAACTTTCTCACAAAGGAAGAAATAGGAACTGAAATCAATTAATTGAAGTTCAGAGGAAATAAACAGACAAGGAAGCATTTGAGTGTTACACAGATTTGGGAAGGGCACGGGTGTTGCTGAATCATATTGCTATCCGTTATTGTCCGTTCACCAAAGGAGTGTGAGGGTTTGTGTCAGTGCGTGTGCGTGTGCGCGCGTGTGCGTGTGCGCGTGTGCGTGTGCGCGTGTGCATGTGTGTGTGTGCACAGTGCTACCAGGTACTATGTGTTTATGGTAGGAGTATGGTCACGTGCGGTCGAAGGATGTGTTGACCACTATAGACATTCTCATTATGTGTGTATTGACAACCTGTCCCATCCTCACAACCTGTCCCATCATGACTACCTGTCCCATTCTCACTACCTAACCCATCCTGACTACCTGTCCCATTATGAGTACCTGTCCCATTCTCACTACCTGTTCCATTCTCACTACCTGTCCCATCCTGACTGCCTGTCCCATCCTCACTACCTGTCCCATCCTCACTGCCTGTCCCATCCTCACTACCTGTCCCATCCTGACTACCTGTCCCATCCTCACTGCCTGTCCCATCCTGACTACCTGTCCCATTCTCACTACCTGTTCCATTCTCACAACCTGTCCCATTCTCACTGTCTGTCCCATTCTCACAACCTGTCCCATCTTGACTACCTGTCCCATTCTCACTACCTGTCTCATTCTCACAGAGTGATCTGTTTATGTATTCACCACCAGGATGCTTATATTCATTCTGCACATCTCATACCCTTTCAAATCAAATCAGCAATAATCAGTGTTTTTTAAGTAAGAAAATAATTGCTAAATTTAATAAATAAACTAAGCAAAAAAAAGTAACACAATAAAATAACAATAATAAGGCTGTATTCCATGGGGTCCATTTGCAGGGGTACGGGTTAGTCGAGGTTATTGAGGTAGTATGTATATGTAGATAGGGGTAAAGTGACTATGCATAGATAATAAACAGCGACTAGCAGCAATGTAAAAAAGGGGGTCAATGCAAATAGTCTGGGTAGCCATTTGATTAACTGTTTAGCAGTCTTATGGCTTGGGGGTAGACGCTGTTAACAAGACTTTTGGACATAACAAAGGTACCGCTTGCCGTGTGGTAGCAGAGAGAAAATTCTATGACTTGAGTGGCTGGAGTCTTTGATAATTGTTAGGGCCTTCCTCTGACACCGCCTGGTATAGAGGTCCTGGATGGCAGGAAGCTTGGCCCCAGTGATGTACTGGGCCATACACACTGCCCGCACTACCCTCTGTAGTGCCTTGCGGTCGGATGCCGAGCAGTTGCCAAGCCAAGCAGTGATGCAACCAGTCAGGATGCTCTCGATGGTGCAGCTGTATACATTTTGAGGAACTGAGGACCCATTCCAAATCATTTCAGTCTCCTGAGCGGGAATAGGCTTTGTCATGCCCTCTTAACGACTGTCTTGGTGTGTTTGGACTATGATAGTTTGTTTGTAATGTGGACACCAAAGAACTTCAATCTGCTCCACTACAGCCCCATTGATCTGAATGGGGGAGTGCTTGGCCCTCCTTTTCCTGTAGTCCACGATCAGCTCCGTTGTCTTGCTCACGTTGAGGGAGTGATTGTTGTCCTGGCACCACACTTCCAGATCTCTGACCTCCTCCCTATAGACTGTCTCATCATTGTCGGTGATCAGGCCTACCACTGTTGTGTCATTGGCAAACTTAATGATGGTGTTGGAGTCGTGTGTGGCCACGCAGACATGGGTGAGCAGGGAGTACAGGAGGGGACTAAGCACGCACCCATAAGGGAGCCCCCCCCATGTTGAGGATCAGCTTGGCAGATGTGTTGTTGCCTACCCTTACCACCTAGTGGCGGCCCATCAGCAAGTCCAGGATCCTGTTGCAGAGGGAGGTGTTTAGTCCCAGGATCCTTAGCTTAGTGATGAGCTTTGAGGGCACTATGGTGTTGAATGCTGAGCTGTAGTCAACGAACAGAATTTTCAGGTAGGTGTTGCTTTTGTTCAGGTGGGGAAGGGCAGTGTGGAGTGCAATAGAGATTGCATCATCTGTGGACAGGGACTATGGTGGTCTGTTTGAAACATGTAGGTAATACAGACTCGGTCAGGGAGAGGTTGAAAATGTCAGTGAAGACACTTGCCAGTTGGTCAGCGCATGCTCTGAGAATGCGTTCTGGTAATTCGTCTGGCCCTGTGGCCTTTTGAATGTTGATCTGTTTAAAGGTTTTACTCACATCGGCTACGGAGAGCGTGACCACACAGTCTTCCAGTATAGCTGGTGCTCTCATGCATGGTTCAGTGGTGCTTGCCTCGAAGCGAGCATGGAAGGCATTTAGCTTGTTTGGTAGGCTCACTGGGCAGCTCGCGGCTGGGTTTCCCTTTGTAATCCGTAATAGTTTGCAATCCCTGCGGTGCCACATCCGACAAGCGTCAGAGCCGGTGTAGTAGGATTCAATCTTAGTCCTGTATTGAAGCTTTGCCACCCCTTGTCTTACCGGAGGTTGCTGTTCTGTCTTGCTGATGCACCGAAAACCCAGCCAACTGTATATTATCCATGTCTTCGTTTAGCCACAACTCAGTCATGAGAGACATTGTCTCACACACACATTTATGGACACACACACACACACACACACATACACACACGTGTGTTGTACTATCCTTGTGGGGACCAAACAATTAATTCCCATTCAAAATTATATTTTCCCTAACCCTAACTTTAACCTAACCTTAACCCCTAAAACTAAACCTCCTAACTCTAATTCTAACTCTAACCCTAATCCCAAGATCACACAGTCCCACAAAGAGTTTTAAAACAAATCAAACATTGATAAACTCCCATATCTCCTAGATTTGTGGCTCGTTACCATGAGAAAAGGGCAGCCCGTGGAGCACAAACAACACTGTAAATAACACCTGTATTTATCTGTTTATTTCGTACTACAATATTGCTAAAACACATAGCTGCTAATATAACACTTGAATTGTCTTTATCTTTTTGAAACCTTTTTGAGTGCAAGGTTTACAGTTCATTTGGAATAGGTTTTTGTTGATATTGTTTTGTGTCTTCGTTTGTTAATTGAACTTGCTTTGGCACTTTAAACATACACTAAATATACAAAAGTATGTGCACACCCCTTCAAATGAGTTGATTCGGCTATTTCAGCCACACCCGTTGCTGACAGGTGTATAAAATTGAGCACACAGCCATGCAATCTCCATAGACAAACATTGCAGTAGATTGGCCTTACTGAAGAGTAACTTTCAACGTGGCACCGTCATAGGATGCCACCTTTCTAACAAGTCAGTTTGTCAAATTTCTACCCTGCCAGAGCTGCCCTGGTCAACTGTAAGTGCTGTTTTTGTGAAGTGGAAACGTCTAGGAGCAACAATGGCTCAGCTGCAAAGTGGTAGGCCACACAAGCTCACAGAACGGGACCAACAAGTGCTGAAGAGCGTAAACATCGCCTGTCCTCAGTTGCAACACTCTCTACCGAGTTCCAAACTGCCTCTGGAAGCAACGTCAACACAAGAACTGTTCGTCGGGAGCTTCATGAAATGGGTTTCCATGGCCGAGCAGCCTCACACAAGCCTAAGATCACCATATGCAATGCCAAGCATCGGCTGGAGTGGTGTAAAGCCTGTGCACAAAGTGAGGTCCATACAGAAATAGTTTGTCGAGATTGGTGTGGAAGAACTTGACTGGCTGACACAGAGTCCTGACCTCAACCACATCGAACACCTTTGGGATGAATTGGAATGCCGACTGTGAGCCAGGCCTAATCGCCCAACATCAGTGCCTGACCTCACCAATGCTCTTGTGGCTGAATGGAAGCAAGTCCCCACAGCAATGTTCCAACATCTAGTAGAAAGCCTTCCCAGAAGAGTGGAGGCTGTTTTAGCAGCAAAGGGGGGACTGACTCCATATTAATACCCATGATTTTGGAATGAGATGTTCGACAAGCAGGTGTCCACATACGTTTGGTCATTTAGTGTATGTTTCCCATGCCCTTTGAATTGAATTTAGAGAGAGACAGAGAGACAGAGAGAGAGGGAGAGAGGGGAGACAGAGAGAGAGGGGAGACAGAGAGACAGAGAGAGAGGGGAGACAGATGTAGCTAATAGAGGGGTAAGTGTAAGGTTTAGGGGTTGTCCCGCAAGGGTGAATCTTACTCCCTCCGTCTCCCCCGCTCCTACCCTCCGTCCCTCCCTCGGTCCTGGTCAAAGGAAAGCGCTGACACTGCAGGTGCTACGTGGCCTCCACTGTCAGCTCTTTTATTTGTCACCCCACCGCCAAGAGAGAGAGCGAAAGAGTGAGAGAGAGAGCAGGAGAAAAGAACAGGCGTTTCTACAGAAAGAACCAATGCTCTCTCTCACTCTCATTCTCTGATTCTTTCTTTCTCTGGTCCCTCTGCTGCCCTTCATCCTCTTCCTTTTCCTTCATACTCTTCCCTCTCCTTCATCATCTTCCCTCTCCTTCATCATCTTCCTTTTCCTTCATACTCTTCCCTCTCCTTCATCATCTTCCTTTTCCTTCATACTCTTCCCTCTCCTTCATCCTCTTCCCTTTCCTTCATCCTCTTCCCTCCTCTATACTCTTCCCTCCTCTTTATCCTCTTCCCTCTCCTTCATCCTCTTCCCTCTCCTTCATCATCTTCCCTTTCCTTCATCATCTTCCCTCTCATTCATCCTCTTCCCTCTCCTTCATCCTCTTCCCTCTCCTTCATCCTCTTCCCACTCCTTCATACTCTTCCCTTTCCTTCATACTCTTCCCTCTCCTTCATCCTCTTCCCTCTCATTCATCCTCTTCCTTCTCCTTCATCCTCTTCCCTCTCCTTCATCCTCTTCCCACTCCTTCATCCCCTTCCCTTTCCTTCATACTCTTCCCTCTCCTTCATCCTCTTCCCTCCTCTTCATCCTCTTCCCTCTCCTTCATCCTCTTCCCTCTCCTTCATCTCTTCTCTCTCATTCATCCTCTTCCTTCTCCTTCATACTCTTCCCTCTCCTTCATCCTCTTCCCTCTCATTCATCCTTCCCTCTCCTTCATCCTCTTCCCTCTCCTTCATACTCTTCCCTCTCCTTCATCCTCTTCCCTCTCATTCATCCTTCCCTCTCCTTCATCCTCTTCCCTCTCCTTCATCCTCTTCCCTCTCCTTCATCCTCTTCCCACTCCTTCATCCTCTTCCCTTTCCTTCATACTCTTCCCTCTCCTTCATCCTCTTCCCTCCTCTTCATCCTCTTCCCTCTCCTTCATCCTCTTCCCTCGCCTTCATCTCTTCCCTCTCATTCATCCTCTTCCTTCTCCTTCATCCTCTTCCCTCTCCTTCATCCTCTTCCCTCTCCTTCATCCTCTTCCCTCTCCTTCATACTCTTCCCTCTCCTTCATCCTCTTCCCTCTCATTCATCCTTCCCTCTCCTTCATCCTCTTCCCTCTCCTTCATCCTCTTCCCTCTCCTTCATCCTCTTCCCTCTCCTTCATCCTCTTCCCTCTCCTTCATCCTCTTCCCTCTCCTTCATCCTCTTCCCTCTCCTTCATCCTCTTACCTCTCCTTCATCCTCTTACCTCTCCTTCATCCTCTTACCTCTCCTTCATCCTCTTCCCTCTCCTTCATCCTCTTCCCTCTCCTTCATCCTCTTCCCTCTCCTTCATCCACTTCCCTCTCCTTCATCCTCTTCCTTCTCCTTCATCCTCTTCCCTCTCCTTCATCCTCTTCCCTTTCCTTCATACTCTTCCCTCCTCTTCATCGTCTTCCCTTTCCTTCATCCACTTCCCTCTCATTTAATTCATCTTTTCATATATTTTGTCTGTTAGATAAAAACATAGGGAACAAATTCTGATGGCAATCACACACGTAAGCAAGTGTGTGTTTGTGTGTGTCTGACCATATGTGTGTGTGTGTGTATGTATGTGTATGTGTTTGTGTGAGTGAGTGTGTGTGTGTGTGTGTGTATGTGTGTGTGTTTGTGTATGTGTGTTGTGTGTGTATGTGTGAGTGAGTGAGTGTGTATGTTTTTTGTATGTGTGAGTGTGTATGTATGTATGTATGTATGTATGTGTGTGTGTGTGTGTGTGTGTGTGTGTGTGTGTGTGTGTGTGTGTGTGTGTGTGTGTGTGTGTGTGTGAGTGAGTGAGTGAGTGAGTGAGTGAGTGAGTGAGTGAGTGAGTGAGTGAGTGAGTGAGTGAGTGAGTGAGTGAGTGAGTGAGTGAGTGAGTGAGTGAGTGAGTGAGGTTGAACCCCTGGCCTATAGAAGGTACTCTTGGTCCTTTCCTACACTGCGGTAAAGACTGGCTCAGCAGGTTTGTTAAAAATAGACACACACACACACACACACACACACACACACACACACACACACACACACACACACACACACACACACACACACACACACACACACACACACACACACACACACACACACACACTTTCACACACACACGCACACACACACTTTCACACACACACGCACACACACACGCACACACAAAAGCACACGCACACGCACACACAGACACAGACGCACACACACACACACACACGCACGCACACAGTGGATCAGAGAGGCGGGCCTAACGAGGCAGAGTGTTTGATAAAAAATAGATCAGTGGGTGCATGAGGGTTTATTTCATCTTAATGTTTAATTCACAGTGGCAAAGTGGTCCGTGGCAACACCCTGGTATCAACATGTGTTACCCTACCTGCTATACACCACATCTAAGACAGCTCTGGAACACGTGTAATCCTCGGACAGGGGAAGAAAAAGGAGAAAGAGGGAAGGAGGGATAGGGAGAGGGAAGGAGGGAAAGAGAGAGGGAAGGAGGGAAAGAAAGAGGGAAGGAAAGAAAGAGAGAGGGAAGGAGCAAGGGGAGAGAGATGAAAAAGGAGACAGAGAAGGATAAGGTGAGAAGAGGAGAGAGAGAGGAAGGAGAGAGATGTGAAAAGGGAGAAGAGAGAGGGAGGAATGGGATAGGGATAGAGAAAATGAGAGGAGGTGGATGAGAGGGGGAAAATGAGAAAGGGAAGGTGAGAAAGAGGAAAGGGAGAGAGGGGGAGAAGGGGGAGGATGGAGGCTGCGGTAAATGGGTTTTCTATGATTCATTTTCAGAAGGAACGGACAGAATATCTCCCTGGGGGGGTCGAGAGAGAAGACAGAGAAGAGGAAAGACAGGAAAGAAGAGAAACACACAGAGGAATCAATCACCCCAACTTCCTCGTACACCAGTACACTGACTCGGTACCACTACTCCTGTATACAACTACCTCGTACACCAGCACACTGACTCGGTACCACTACTCCTGTATACAACTACCTCGTACACCAGTACACTGACTCGGTACCACTACTCCTGTATACAACTACCTCGTACACCAGCCCACTGACTCGGTACCACTACTCCTGTATACAACTACCTCGTACACCAGCACACTGACTCGGTACCACTACTCCTGTATACAACTACCTCGTACACCAGTACACTGACTCGGTACCACTACTCCTGTATACAACTACCTCGTACACCAGTACACTGACTCGGTACCACTACTCCTGTATACAACTACCTCGTACACCAGTACACTGACTCGGTACCACTACTCCTGTATACAACTACCTCGTACACCAGCCCACTGACTCGGTACCACTACTCCTGTATACAACTACCTCGTACACCAGTACACTGACTCGGTACCACTACTCCTGTATACAACTACCTCGTACACCAGTACACTGACTCGGTACCACTACTCCTGTATACAACTACCTCGTACACCAGCACACTGACTCGGTACCACTACTCCTGTATACAACTACCTCGTACACCAGTACACTGACTCGGTACCACTACTCCTGTATACAACTACCTCGTACACCAGTACACTGACTCGGTACCGCTACTCCTGTATACAACTACCTCGTACACCAGTACACTGACTCGGTACCACTACTCCTGTATACAACTACCTCGTACACCAGTACACTGACTCGGTACCACTACTCCTGTATACAACTACCTCGTACACCAGTACACTGACTCGGTACCACTACTCCTATATACAACTACCTCGTACACCAGCCCACTGACTCGGTACCACTACTCCTGTATACAACTACCTCGTACACCAGTACACTGACTCGGTACCACTACTCCTGTATACAACTAGCTCGTACACCAGTACACTGACTCGGTACCACTACTCCTGTATACAACTACCTCGTACACCAGTACACTGACTCGGTACCACTACTCCTGTATACAACTTCCTCGTACACCAGCACACTGACTCGGTACCACTACTCCTGTATACAACTACCTCGTACACCAGTACACTGACTCGGTACCACTACTCCTGTATACAACTACCTCGTACACCAGCACACTGACTCGGTACCACTACTCCTGTATACAACTACCTCGTACACCAGTACACTGACTCGGTACCACTACTCCTGTATACAACTACCTCGTACACCAGCACACTGACTCGGTACCACTACTCCTGTATACAACTACCTCGTACACCAGTACACTGACTCGGTACCACTACTCCTGTATACAACTAGCTCGTACACCAGCCCACTGACTCGGTACCACTACTCCTGTATACAACTACCTCGTACACCAGTACACTGACTCGGTACCACTACTCCTGTATACAACTACCTCGTACACCAGCACACTGACTCGGTACCACTACTCCTGTATACAACTACCTCGTACACCAGCCCACTGACTCGGTACCACTACTCCTGTATACAACTACCTCGTACACCAGTACACTGACTCGGTACCACTACTCCTGTATACAACTACCTCGTACACCAGTACACTGACTCGGTACCGCTACTCCTGTATACAACTACCTCGTACACCAGTACACTGACTCGGTACCACTACTCCTGTATACAACTAGCTCGTACACCAGTACACTGACTCGGTACCACTACTCCTGTATACAACTACCTCGTACACCAGCACACTGACTCGGTACCACTACTCCTGTATACAACTACCTCGTACACCAGCACACTGACTCGGTACCACTACTCCTGTAAATAGCCTCGTTATTGTTATTTATTGTGCTATTTTCTTGTGTTACTATTTTATTTGTATCTATTTGTTAATTGTTTTAACTGCATTGTTGGGAAAGGGCTCGTAAGAAAGTATTTCACGGTATTCCACAATTGTATTTTATTTGAAAGAGAAGAGGAAGTGAAGGAGAAGAGGGAGAGGAGAGAGAGGAGAGGGCAGGAGGGCAGAATAATGAGATGAGTAGTCCATTGTTTGGACAGCCAATCACACAGAGTCATCAAGCCATTTTCATAAGGACAGACAGACCAGAAACTAGGTGTTCATGTGTGTGTATGTGTCGGTGTCATCACCACTCTGCTCTCTGGAACATGTTCAAAGACCATCACCCTTCTCCCCCTCCCTTACTCCCCCCTTACCTCCCTACCTCCTCCGCTATGAAAAACCAACTGACATTTACTCCTGAGGTACTGACCTGTTGCACCCTTGAAAACCGTTGTGATTATTATTTGACTCTGCTAGTCATCTATGAACGTTTGAACATCTTGAAGAATGATCTGGCCTTAATGACCACGCACTCTTATAATCTCCACCCGGCACAGCCAGAAGAGGACTGGCCACCCGTCAGAGCCTGGTTCCTCTCTAGGTTTCTTCCTAGGTTCCTGCCTTTCTAGGGAGTTCTTCCTGGCCACTGTGCTTCTACATCTGCATTGCTTGCTGTTTGGGGTTTTAGGCTGGGTTTCTGTATAGCACTTTGTGACATCTGCTGATGTAAAAAGGGCTTTATAAAAACATTTGATTTGATTCCTCCCCCTCTCCTCCTCTCCCTGTCGGTCCTTTCTGGTGTCCATGGTGATAGATAGAATAGTATGGCAGATGTTCCAGAGTTCTCAGTGTTCCAATTCCACATAAACAAAGGCTGGCTGTTATCTCTGACATTCCAACAGAGCCTTGTTGAACGTTACCTTGGATTCTACCACTATGATAAAAGGCTGGGGTCCACTCCAGTTCGAATGCATGATCCCTGGACAGACACTCATAGCTCTCTCAAACAATGCCTTGGGTCTGACCCATTGATGTATGTATAGATGTTCAGATGTGTATAGAGTGCATTACAGGATGGCTTTATACCCCTCAAATTCAAATATGGAGCTTGACCACAGTTTTTATACTACCCTTCTAATCAGGGACTGATCTAGACCTGGGACACCAGGTGTTTGCAATTCATTATCAGGTAGAACAGAAAAGCAACAGTGATCTGGACCTTCTAGGATAACATTTGAATATCCCTGATTTAGACCATTTTCTTGACAATCTGAAATCCGGCTAAACCATCAAACCCCAATAAACAGGTAAAAAGACTGAGAAAAATCAAATCAAACACAAATAGACTCACATTTCCACATGACACAACATGGATAATGATTACTGCAGTCACTGACTATAGTAGACATTCATCTTTTCACTACTAGTACAATTCTTATACGCCGCGGGAAAAAATTATGTAATTACCGGCTTCACTGACGCAATCTAATGAGGAAGTGTTGTGTGCAGGCACCCTTTCCACATACCAGGCACAACGGAGGAGATGGAAAACACAAACACAGGACCAATGAAACACCAGGCACAACAGAGGAGATGGAAAACACAAACACAGGACCAATGAAACACCAGGCACAACAGAGGAGATGGAAAACACAAACACAGGACCAATGAAACACCAGGCACAACGGAGGAGATGGAAAACACAAACACAGGACCAATGAAACACCAGGCACAACAGAGGAGATGGAAAACACAAACACAGGACCAATGAAACACCAGGCACAACAGAGGAGATGGAAAACACAAACACAGGACCAATGAAACACCAGGCACAACGGAGGAGATGGAAACACAAACACAGGACCAATGAAAACACCAGCACAACGAGGAGATGGAAAACACAAACACAGGACCAATGAAACACCA
>NC_052311.1:7966834-7979378 GCF_016432855.1 Salvelinus namaycush | reverse complement strand
TGATGTCTGTTGGATGTAAATATAGAACTGATGTCTGTTGGATGTAAATATAGAACTGATGTCTGTTGGATGTAAATATAGAACAGATGTTGGATGTAAATATAGAACTGATGTCTGTTGGATGTAAATATAGAACTGATGTCTGTTGGATGTAAATATAGAACAGATGTCTGTTGGATGTAAATATAGAATGATGTCTGTTGGATGTAAATATAGAACTGATGTCTGTTGGATGTAAATATAGAACTGATGTCTGTTGGATGTAAATATAAAACAGATGTTGGATGTAAATATAGAACTGATGTCTGTTGGATGTAAATATAGAACTGATGTCTGTTGGATGTAAATATAGAACAGATGTTGGATGTAAAATAGAACTGATTTGTTGGATGTAAATATAGAACTGATGTCTGTTGGATGTAAATATAGAACTGATGTTGGATGTAAATATAGAACTGATGTCTGTTGGATGTAAATATAGAACTGATGTATGTTGGATGTAAATATAGAACTGGTCTATTGGATGTAAATATAGAAATATGTCTGTTGGATGAAATATTAGAACTGATGTCTGTTGGATGTAAATATAGAACTGATGTCTGTTGGATGTAAATATAGAACTGATGTCTGTTGGATGTAAATATAGAACTGATGTTGGATGTAAATATAGAACAGATGTCTGTTGGATGTAAATATAGAACAGATGTTGGATGTAAATATAGAACTGATGTCTGTTGGATGTAAATATAGAACTATGTCTGTTGGATGTAAATATAGAACTATGTCTGTTGGATGTAAATATAGAACTGATGTCTGTTGGATGTAAATATAGAACTATGTCTGTTGGATGTAAATATAGAACTGATGTCTGTTGGATGTAAATATAGAACTGATGTCTGTTGGATGTAAATATAGAACTGATGCATGTTGGATGTAAATATAGAACAGATGTTGGATGTAAATATAGAACTGATGTCTGTTGGATGTAAATATAGAACAGATGTTGGATGTAAATAGAAATGATGTCTGTTGGATGTAAATATAGAACAGATTGTTGGATGTAAAATATAGAAATGATGTCTGTTGGATGTAAATATAGAAACTGATGTCTGTTGGATGTAAAATATAGAACTGATGTCTGTTGGATGTAAATATAGAATGATGTCTGTTGGATGTAAATATAGAACTGATGTCGTTGGATGTAAATATAGAACTGATGTCTGTTGGATGTAAATATAGAATGATGTCTGTTGATGTAATATAGAACAGATGCGGAGTAAATATAGAACTGATGTCTGTTGGATGTAAATATAGAACTGATGTCGTTGGTGTAAATATAGAACAGATGTTTGATGTAAATATAGAACTGATGTCTGTTGGATGTAAATATAGAACTGCATGTCATGTTGGATGTAAATATAGAACTGATGTCTGTTGGATGTAAATAGAACTGATGTGTTGGATGTAAATATAGAACTGATGTCTGTGGAGTGAAATATAGAAAGATTGTTGATGTAAATATAGAACTGATGTGTGGATTTAAATACAGAAACTGATGTCTGTTGGATGTAAATATAGAAACAGATGTCGTTGGATGTTAATAAGAACTGATGCATGTTGGATGTAATATGAAACTGATGTCTGTTGGATGTAAAATATAGAACTGATGTCTGTTGGATGTAAATATAGAAATGATGTCAGTTGGATGTAAATATAGAACTGAGTCTGTTGGATGTAAATATAGAACAGATGTTGGATGTAAATATAGAACATGTCTGTTGATGTAATAAGAACTGATGTCTGTTGGAGTGTAAATATAGACAGGCTGGTCTGTAGATGTAAATATAGAACTGATGTCTGTTGGATGTAAATATGAACAGATGTTGGGATGTAAATATAGAACTGATGTCTGTTGATGTAATATAGAACAGATGTCTGTTGGATGAAATATAGAAACTGATGTCTGTTGGTGTAAATATAGAACGATGATGTTGGATGTAATATAGAACCAGATGTTGGATGTAAATATGAACTGATGTCTGTTGGATGTAAATATAGAACTGATGCTGTTGGATGTAATTAGAACTGATGTCTGTTGGATGTAAATATAGAAACTGATGTCTGTTGGATGTAAATATAGAAATGATGGTCGTGGATGTAAATATAGAACAGATGTTGGATGTAAATATAGAACGATGTCTGTTGGATGTAAATATAGAACTGATGTCTGTTGGATGTAATATAGAACAGATGTTGGATGGTAAATATAGAACTGATGTCTGTTGGATGTAAATATAGATAGTCTGATGTCATGTTGGATGTAAATATAGAACTGATGTCTGTTGGATGTATTAGAAACTTGATGCATGTTGGATGTAAATAGAACTGATGTTGTGGATGTAAATATAGAACTGATGTCTGTTGGATGTAAATATAGAACTGATGCATGTTGGATGTAAATATAGAACTGATGTCTGTTGGATGTAAATATAGAACAGATGTTGGATGTAAATATAGAACTGATGTCTGTTGGATGTAAATACAGAACTGATGTCTGTTGGATGTAAATATAGAACAGATGTCTGTTGGATGTAAATATAGAACTGATGTCTGTTGGATGTAAATATAGAACAGATGTTGGATGTAAATATAGAACTGATGTCTGTTGGATGTAAATATAGAACAGATGTCTGTTGGATGTAAATATAGAACTGATGTCTGTTGGATGTAAATATAGAACAGATGTCTGTTGGATGTAAATATAGAACAGATGTTGGATGTAAATATAGAACTGATGTCTGTTGGATGTAAATATAGAACTGATGTCTGTTGGATGTAAATATAGAACTGATGTCTGTTGGATGTAAATATAGAACTGATGTTGGATGTAAATATAGAACAGATGTCTGTTGGATGTAAATATAGAACAGATGTTGATGTAAATAAGAAACTGATGTCTGTTGGTGAAATATAGAAACTGATGTCTGTTGGATGTAAATATAGAACTGATGCTTTGGATTTAAATATAGAACTGATGTCTGTTGGATGTAAATATAGAACTGATGTTGTGGATGTAAATATAGAAAGATGTCGTTGATGTAAATATAGAAACTGATGTTGTTGGATGTAAATATAGAACTGATGTCCTGTTGGATGTAAATATAGAACTGAGTCTTGTTGGATGTAAATATAGAAATGATGTTGGATGTAAATATAGAACAGATGTCTGTTGGATGTAATATAGAACAGATGTTGGATGTAAATTAGAAATGATGTCTGTTGGATGTAAAATAGAACTGTGGTGGATGTAAATATAGAACTGAGTCTGTTGGATTGTAAAATAGAACTGATGTCTGTTGGATGTAAATATAGAACTGATGTCTATTGGATGTAAATATAGAATTGATTGTCTGTTGGATGTAAATATAGAACAGATGTTTGGATGTAAATATAGAACTGATGTCTGTTGATGTAAATATAGAAACAGTGTCTGTTGGATGTAAATATAGAAACAGAGAGATGTTGGATGTAAATATAGAACTGATGTCTGTTGGATGTAAATATAGAACTGATGTCTGTTGGATGTAAATATAGAACAGATGTTGGATGTAAATATAGAACTGATGTCTGTTGGATGTAAATATAGAACTGATGTCTGTTGGATGTAAATATAGAACTGATGTCTGTTGGATGTAAATATAGAACAGATGTTGGATGTAAATATAGAACTGATGTCTGTTGGATGTAAATATAGAACTGATGTCTGTTGGATGTAAATATAGAACAGATGTTGGATGTAAATATAGAACTGATGTCTGTTGGATGTAAATATAGAACTGATGTCTGTTGGATGTAAATATAGAACTGATGTCTGTTGGATGTAAATATAGAACAGATGTTGGATGTAAATATAGAACAGATGTCTGTTGGATGTAAATATAGAACTGATGTCTGTTGGATGTAAATATAGAACTGATGCATGTTGGATGTAAATATAGAACTGATGTCTGTTGGATGTAAATATAGAACTGATGTCTGTTGGATGTAAATATAGAACTGATGTCTGTTGGATGTAAATATAGAACAGATGTTGGATGTAAATATAGAACTGATGTCTGTTGGATGTAAATATAGAACTGATGTCTGTTGGATGTAAATATAGAACAGATGTTGGATGTAAATATAGAACTGATGTCTGTTGGATGTAAATATAGAACTGATGTCTGTTGGATGTAAATATAGAACAGATGTTGGATGTAAATATAGAACTGATGTCTGTTGGATGTAAATATAGAACTGATGTTGGATGTAAATATAGAACTGATGTTGGATGTAAATATAGAACAGATGTTGGATGTAAATATAGAACTGATGTTGGATGTAAATATAGAACTGATGTCTGTTGGATGTAAATATAGAACTGATGTCTGTTCGATGTAAATATAGAACAGATGTTGGATGTAAATATAGAACTGATGTCTGTTGGATGTAAATATAGAACTGATGTCTGTTGGATGTAAATATAGAACTGATGCATGTTTGATGCAAATATAGAAATTATGCATGTTGAATCGGAAAGGGTGTTTTTCCTGCTGATTTAGTAATTTTTTGCGTCTTCACTGTCTGTGGACTGAAGTCTCCAGGGTAATGGGACAATAGAGGCCTCGACAACACATCTGCCTCCCCTCGACTCCCCAGAACCTCACACACACGCAGTGGTGTAAAGTACTTCAGTAAAGATACTTTAAAGTACTACTTAAGTAGTTTTTGCGTATCTGTACTACACTTTACTATTATATGTTTGGCAACTTTTACTTTTACTTCACTACATTCTGAAATAAAATAATGTACTTTTTACTCCATACGTTTTCCGTGACACCCAAAAGTACTCGTTACATTTTGACAGGAAAATGGTCCAATTCACACACTTATCAAGAGAACATCCCTGGTCATCCCTACTGCCTCTGATCTGGTGGACTCACTAAACACAAATGCTTTTTCTGTAAATTATGTCTAAGTGTTAGCGTCTGCAACCTGGCTATCCGTCAATAAAAATAAAATAAAATTGTACCGTCTGGTTTGCTTAAATTAAGGAAGTTGAAATGATTCATACTTTTACTTTTGATACTTAAGTACGTTTTAGCAACTCCATTTACCTTTGATACTTAAGTATATTTAAAACCAAAAAATGTTAGACTTTTACTCAAGTAGTAATTTATTGGGTGACTTTCCCTTTCACTTGCGTCATTATTCTACTTACTCAAGTATGACTATTGAGTACTTCTTCCACCGCTGCACACACACACACACACACACACACACACACACACACACACACACACACACACACACACACACACACACACACACACACACACACACACACAAACACACACACACACACACACATGCACGCAAAAAAAGCTTTTAGGAAGCGAGAGAGAATGAGACACAGCTACCAAAATACACCCTCTCTCACTGCCCACATCTCTCATATTTAGGCTCACTCCGATTTTTATTTTCCCACTCCATCCTGCTCTCTCTCTCTCTTTCACGCTCCCTCTCTCCATCTTTTACTAGAGTAACTCAGTGAGTGTACAGAGAGACCTATTCTTATCTTCTTTCCATAGCTCATCTCCTTTATACTCCTGCCATTGCTCTGCTAGAGAGATCTCTATCCTTTAAACTGTTCTCAAATCAGTGATAATGCTCCAGCGACCTGCTGAGTCTCTGTGTGTCTGAGTTCTTTATCTGTTCCCAGACCTGTGTATGTGTCCAAATCCCATGCTGTGACTGTGGGCTTTGAAAGAAACTAAGTGGTATGCTCACACAACAATTCCCACAGCACCACGCCAGCCAACGAGCCACATGGTGTGTAGTATCAAATCAGACTCCTTGTTACAAATCCAAACCAGGCTACATGCAACACAGCTGCTGTTATTGATGCTATCAAACCAGATTGATCAAGAATTGATCAACATTCTGGTTCCCACAGGTGAGCAGGGAAGCAAACACAAACATGATTATACGTGAGCGTGTGTGTGTGTGAGTGTGTGTACTCTACCTACCTATAAAGTAAGACAGTATTATAGCCAGCAGGCTGAGTGTGTGTATTCTACCTACCTATAAAGTAAGACAGTATTATAGCCAGCAGGCTGAGTGTGTGTATTCTACCTACCTATAAAGTAAGACAGTATTATAGCCAGCAGGCTGAGTGTGTGTATTCTACCTACCTATAAAGTAAGACAGTATTATAGCCAGCAGGCTGAGTGTGTGTACTCTACCTACCTATAAAGTAAGACAGTATTATAGCCAGCAGGCTGAGTGTGTGTACTCTACCTACCTATAAAGTAAGACAGTATTATAGACAGCAGGCTGAGTGTGTGTACTCTACCTACCTATAAAGTAAGACAGTATTATAGACAGCAGGCTGAGTGTGTGTACTCTACCTACCTATAAAGTAAGACAGTATTATAGCCAGCAGGCTGAGTGTGTGTACTCTACCTACCTATAAAGTAAGACAGTATTATAGCCAGCAGGCTGAGTGTGTGTACTCTACCTACCTATAAAGTAAGACAGTATTATAGCCAGCAGGCTGAGTGTGTGTACTCTACCTACCTATAAAGTAAGACAGTAGTATAGCCAGCAAGCTGGCTGTAGTAATGGCCGACACGGCAGCACATTTCCAGCTGCAGTACTTAGACGGCTTATTGAGCTTGAAGGCAGAGCGGGAGAAGGTGTTTCTGGGTAATAGGCGAGGGGGCGGAGAGTAGACCGTCCCAGAGGTCAGAGGGTAACCGGGAGAGGAGCTACTGAAGAGGGGGGTCGTCCCCGACGACGTCTTAAACAGGAAGTGCCTGAAGAGAGAGAGGGGAGAGAGAGAGAAAGAAGGAAAGAGAGATGTTCGTTTTAGTTGGACAGAAATTCTACACACAGAGGTTCAAAACACACACAGTGAAAACACAAAGAAACCCCAAAGAAGCCAACTAGAGAGAGAGAAGTTGAGAATGGAGAGGAACAGAGAGATGTGAGGCCAGAGATTGAGAGTCAATTGCTCTCAGATGTGAAAGAAATACACACGCACGCACGCACGCACACACACACACACACACACACACACACACACACACACACACACACACACACACACACACACACACACACACACACACACACACACACACACACACACACACACACACACACACACACACACACACACACACACACACACACACACACAAACGTCCCACTGGGCACACACTGGTTGAATCAACGTGGTTTCCACAACATTTCAATGAAATTACGTGGAACCAACGTGGAATAGACATTGAACTGACGTCTGTGTGGGGTGGGCCTTTACCCAATGTCACCTTTAAGGAAACTTTAATGATACCTTTCCACTGCGTTATTTTCTATATCCTTGGTCTGAGTAGAGATCCTATTCTGACGGTAACAACTCAAGGTCTCTCTAAACCTACCCCTGTCCTCTTTCCCCACCCTCGCTCTCTCTCTCATCCATCTCCCTCGCTCTCTCTTTCGCTCTCATCCATCTCCCTCGCTCTCTCTTTCTCTCTCATCCATCACCCTCGCTCTCTCTTTCTCTCTCATCCATCACCCTCGCTCTCTCTTTCTCTCTCATCCATCTCCCTCGCTCTCTCTTTCTCTCTCATCCATCTCCCTCGCTCTCTCTTTCTCTCTCATCCATCTCCCTTGCTCTCTCTTTCTCTCTCATCCATCACCCTCGCTCTCTCTTTCTCTCGCATCCATCACCCTCGATCTCTCTTTCTCTCTCATCCATCTCCCTCGCTCTCTCTTTCTCTCTCATCCATCTCCCTTGCTCTCTCTTTCTCTCTCATCCATCTCCCTCGCTCTCTCTTTCTCTCTCATCCATCTCCCTCGCTCTCTCTTTCTCTCTCATCCATCTCCCTTGCTCTCTCTTTCTCTCTCATCCATCACCCTCGCTCTCTCTTTCTCTCTCATCCATCACCCTCGATCTCTCTTTCTCTCTCATCCATCTCCCTCGCTCTCTCTTTCTCTCTCATCCATCTCCCTTGCTCTCTCTTTCTCTCTCATCCATCTCCCTCGCTCTCTCTTTCTCTCTCATCCATCTCCCTTGCTCTCTCTTTCTCTCTCATCCATCTCCCTTGCTCTCTCTTTCTCTCTCATCCATCTCCCTCGATCTCTCTTTCTCTCTCATCCATCTCCCTCGATCTCTCTTTCTCTCTCATCCATCTCCCTCGATCTCTCTTTCTCTCTCATCCAGCTCCCCAATGAGGTCAGAGCTAAGGGAACGGATCAGAGAAGGATTTTACCCATCATCCCCCACTCATACTCTCCATTATCCTCTGCTAGAACCACACCTGCTGTTCACCTAGAATACCCTCCTCCTCTTCTCTGCTCTTCTGTACTATTTTCCTCATCTCCCTTTTCCTTCTCTACAGCAGCATCTGTTTCACTCGATCGTCCTCCTCTCCTTCTCTACCTTCCATCTCTCCTCTCCTTCTCTACCTTCCATCTCTCCTCTCCTTCTCTACCTTCCTTCCATCTCTCCTCTCCTTCTCTATACCTTCCTTCCATCTCTCCCCTCCTTCTCTACCTTCCTTCCATCTCTCCTCTCCTTCTCTACCTTCCTTCCATCTCTCCTCTCCTTCTCTACCTTCCTTCCATCTCTCCTCTCCTTCTCTACCTTCCTTCCATCTCTCCTCTCCTTCTCTATACCTTCCTTCCATCTCTCCTCTCCTTCTCTATACCTTCCATCTCTCCTCTCCTTCTCTATACCTTCCTTCCATCTCTCCTCTCCTTCTCTACCTTCCTTCCATCTCTCCTCTCCTTCTCTACCTTCCTTCCATCTCTCCTCTCCTTCTCTCTACCTTCCTTCCATCTCTCCTCTCCTTCTCTATACCTTCCTTCCATCTCTCCTCTCCTTCTCTATACCTTCCTTCCATCTCTCCTCACCTTCTCTCTACCTTCCTTCCATCTCTTCTCTCCTTCTCTATACCTTCCTTCCATCTCTCCTCTCCGTCTCGCTACCTTCCTTCCATCTCTTCTCTCCTTCTCTCTATCTTCCTTCCATCTCTCCTCTCCTTCTCTATACCTTCCTTCCATCTCTCCTCTCCGTCTCGCTACCTTCCTTCCATCTCTTCTCTCCTTCTCTCTATCTTCCTTCCATCTCTCCTCTCCTTCTCTATACCTTCCTTCCATCTCTCCTCTCCGTCTCGCTACCTTCCTTCCATCTCTTCTCTCCTTCTCTCTATCTTCCTTCCATCTCTCCTCTCCTTCTCTATACCTTCCTTCCATCTCTCCTCTCCGTCTCGCTACCTTCCTTCCATCTCTTCTCTCCTTCTCTCTATCTTCCTTCCATCTCTCCTCTCCTTCTCTCTACCTTCCTTCCATTTCTCCTTCTCTACCTTCCTTCCATCTCTCCTCTCCTTCTCTCTACCTTCCATCCATATCTCCTTCTCTACCTTCCTTCCATCTCTCCTTCTATCCACCTTCCTTCCATCTCTCCTCTCCTTCTCTCTATCTTCCTTCCATCTCTCTTTCTCTCTACCTTCCTTCCATCTCTCCTCTCATTCTCTCTACCTTCCTTCCATCTCTACCTTCCTTCCATCTCTCCTTCTCTCTACCTTCCTTCCATCTCTCCCCTCCTTCTCTCTATCTTCCTTCCATCTCTCCTTCTCTCTACCTTCCTTCCATCTCTCCTTCTCTCTACCTTCCTTCCATCTCTCCTTCTCTCTACCTTCCTTCCATCTCTCCTCTCATTCTCTCTACCTTCCTTCCATCTCTACCTTCCTTCCATCTCTGATTCTCTCTACCTTCCTTCCATCTCTCCTCTCCTTCTCCCTATCTTCCTTCCATCTCTCCTTCTCTCTACCTTCCTTCCATCTCTCTTCTCCTTCTCTCTACCTTCCTTCCATCTCTCCTCTCCGTCTCGCTACCTTCCTTCCATCTCTTCTCTCCTTCTCTCTATCTTCCTTCCATCTCTCCTCTCCTTCTCTATACCTTCCTTCCATCTCTCCTCTCCGTCTCGCTACCTTCCTTCCATCTCTTCTCTCCTTCTCTCTATCTTCCTTCCATCTCTCCTCTCCTTCTCTCTACCTTCCTTCCATTTCTCCTTCTCTACCTTCCTTCCATCTCTCCTCTCCTTCTCTCTACCTTCCATCCATATCTCCTTCTCTACCTTCCTTCCATCTCTCCTTCTATCCACCTTCCTTCCATCTCTCCTCTCCTTCTCTCTATCTTCCTTCCATCTCTCTTTCTCTCTACCTTCCTTCCATCTCTCCTCTCATTCTCTCTACCTTCCTTCCATCTCTACCTTCCTTCCATCTCTCCTTCTCTCTACCTTCCTTCCATCTCTCCCCTCCTTCTCTCTATCTTCCTTCCATCTCTCCTTCTCTCTACCTTCCTTCCATCTCTCCTTCTCTCTACCTTCCTTCCATCTCTCCTTCTCTCTACCTTCCTTCCATCTCTCCTCTCATTCTCTCTACCTTCCTTCCATCTCTACCTTCCTTCCATCTCTGATTCTCTCTACCTTCCTTCCATCTCTCCTCTCCTTCTCCCTATCTTCCTTCCATCTCTCCTTCTCTCTACCTTCCTTCCATCTCTCCTCTCCTTCTCTCTACCTTCCTTCAATCTCTCCTTCCCTCTACCTTCCTTCCATCTCTCCTCTCCTTCTCTCTACCTTCCTTCAATCTCTCCTTCTCTCTGCCTTCCTTACATCTATCATCTCCTTCTCTTTACCTTCCTCCCATCGCTCATCTCCTTCTCTCTACCTTCCTTCCACCTTGTCCATCCCTCCCTTCTTTACCCATCATACTTTTCATCTGCCCACTCCTGTCCACTCCTTCTCTCTTCTCTGGTTGATATCTCCTCTCCTCCTCTCCCCCTCTCCTCTCCTCCTCCCATCCCTATAGAGGTAGAGACAGAACTAAGACCAAACTGAGTAAAAATTACAAACAAAAAAAAACTCAAGCACTCCCAAAACCTTCAACATGCGTCCTTTATCACGCACACACACATGCACACGCACGCACACATTCACACACACACACACACACACACACACACACACACACACACACACACACACACACACACACACACACACACACACACACACACACACACACACACACACACACACACACACACACACACACACACATACACACATACACACACACACTTACTTTTGCTACAATCCCCCAGGTGGTCTGACAGAACAAAGCCTTTGTGTTTGTGTGACAGATGAGACAGTAAGGGGTCAACACACTGCTGCAAAGCTGACTGCAGTGTGTGTGTGTGTGTGTGTGTGTGTGTGTGTGTGTGTGTGTGTGTGTGTGTGTGTGTGTGTGTGTGTGTGTGTGTGTGTGTGTGTGTGAGTGTGTTTGGGGGGGGGGGGGGGGGGGCTGATCACCGACAATGACGAGACAGCCTATAGGGAGGAGGTCACAGACTTGGCAGTGTGGTGCCAGGATAACAACCTATCCCTCAATGTGATCAAGACAAAGGAGATGATTGTGGACTACAGAAAAAGGAGGACCGAGCACGCCCCCATTCTCATCGACGGGGCTGCAGTGGAGCAGGTTGAGAGCTTCAAGTTCCTTGGTGTCCACATCACCAACAAACTAACATGGTCCAAGCACACAAAGACAGTCGTGAAGAGGGCACGACAAAACCTATTCCCCCTCATGGGGAATGAAAAGATTTGGCATGGGTCCTCAGATCCTCAAAAAGTTATACAGCTGCACCATCGAGATCATCCTGACGGGTTGCATCACTGCCTGGTATGACAACTGCTCGGCCTCCGACTGCAAGGCACTATAGAGGGTAGTGTGTACGGCTCAGTACATCACTGGGGCCAAGCTTCCTGCCATCCAGGCCCTCTATACCAGGCGGTATCAGAGGGAGGCCCAAAAAATTGCCAAGGACTCCAGCCACCTCAGACATAGACTGTTCTCTCTGCTACCGCACGGCAAGCGGTACCGGAGCGCCAGGTCTAGGTACAAAACGTTTCTTAACAGCTTCTACTCCTGTGACAGTTAATCAAATGGCTACCCAAACTATTTACATTGTCCCCACCCCAGCCCCATTTTACACTGCTGCTACTCTCTGTTTATTATCCATGCATAGTCACTTTACCTCTACCTACTCTACATATTACCTCAAGTACCCCTGTATATAGCCTCACTACTGTTATTTTATTGTTGCTCCTTAATTATTTGTTGTTTTTACATTTTTACTATTTATTTTAGATTGTTTTACTTCAGTTTATTTGAGTAAATACTTTAACACTTTTTTTTCTTAAAACTGCATGGTTGGTTAAGGGCTTGTAAGTAAGCATTTCACTGTCAGGTCTACACCTGTTGTATACGGTGCGTGTGACAAATACAATTTGATTTGATGTCCCTTATTTCCCACCTCCTCCACCTCTATCTGTCTCTGGTAGACAGAGTATCGTGTCTAAAATCACACAGGCTGGAAAGAAAGTTCATTTGAACAGACGCTAATATACACACTGACAGGGGTGACTAAAGCAAAC
>NC_052311.1:7959334-7961834 GCF_016432855.1 Salvelinus namaycush | reverse complement strand
TATGAAGAAACGCGTTGTTCAAACCTACGATGGTGCAGCTGTAATGGAATGTATCTGCTATTTGTATTTACAGCTAAGTCCCCTCCTGTTTCCTGATTAAGAGGTGATGACAACTCCACTCCACTACCAGGGTCAACTCTCTCCTGACACGAACTGAAGCCACGTCTCATGTGCCCGCTCATCCACTGGCACATTGAATGTTTCCAAGCTCTCTGAGTATACCTGTCAATTTTCTCTCACATTACTGTATGTAGAGTCAATCACTTCCACAATCACATTATTACACATCAGTGATTTTACTCCTTGCTTGGACTAACTAACTAGTTATTTGTCTAACTGTGTAGTGTGTTGTGCTATTGTTTTGTCTTCCCACTGGTCAAGCATCTGAACACCTCAACTCATGCCTCATACCCTCATTCAGTCACTGCTGTGATCCCTTCTCAACATGGTGTAAGTAGCCCTCTCATTCAGTCACTGCTGTGATCCCTTCTCAACATGGTGTAAGTAGCCCTCTCATTCAGTCACTGCTGTGATCCCTTCCCAACACTGTGTAAGTAGCCCTCTCATTCAGTCACTGCTGTGATCCCTTCCCAACGTTGTGTAAGTAGCCCTCTCATTCAGTCACTGCTGTGATCCCTTCCCAACACTGTGTAAGTAGCCCTCTCATTCAATCACTGCTGTGATCCCTTCCCAACATGGTGTAAGTAGCCTCTCATTCAATCACTGCTGTGATCCCTTCCCAACATGGTGTAAGTAGCCCTCTCATTCAGTCACTGCTGTGATCCCTTCCCAACATGGTGTAAGTAGCCCTCTCATTCAATCACTGCTGTGATCCCTTCCCAACACTGTGTAAGTAGCCCTCTCATTCAGTCACTGCTGTGATCCCTTCCCAACATGGTGTAAGTAGCCCTCTCATTCTCATTCCGCATAATATTGTACTATACATGTCTTTATTAAATCCTTTAGGTTAAATCATCAAGACGATTTTTGAAACACACTTTCACATCTCCGTGCGTTCCGCGCCTATACTTTGGGTCTCCCATCCTTCTCAATTTTTCAAGTCACCAGCCTCCACTGGTATGTGTGTGTGTGTGTGTGTGTGTGTGTGTGTGTGTGTGTGTGTGTGAGTGTGTGTGTGTGTGTGTGTGTGTGTGTGTGTGTGTGTGTGTGAGTGTGTGTGTGTGTGTGTGTGTGTGTGTGTGTGTGAGTGTGAGTGTGTGTGTGTGTGTGTGTGTGTGTGTGTGTGTGTGTGTGTGTGTGTGTGTGTGTGTGTGAGTGTGAGTGTGTGTGTGTGTGTGTGTGTGTGTGTGTGTGTGTGTGTGTGTGTACTTAGTATTCCCAGTGCTAACACACCAAAGTATTGTACATATTGTAATTGAACCACAGCAGTCTTTGTGTTCAGCATGATAAGATGAAGTTAATAAAGGGAACTACTTTTCTCTCTCCAGCTTCGGTTCACACTAAGGGACAGCACTGTATGTGGTAGGCGATACAGTGCTTCTGGTCTCAGCTAGTCAACATGTACTGGTATGTACCAGTATGAACTAGAGATTTAATACACTCTGGTACTGGTCTCACCTGGTTCTAAGTGCATTTAAGTATTGTGTCACTAGTCTTACCTGGCGTGTAGTGTGTATTCGGTGTGTGGAGAGTTTGTAGGAATGGGTACTAGTTTCTCAGTGTGTTTTCAATGTCTACAAGTTATTTTTTTATAAATGGGACTAGTTTCTCACCTGGTCTGCAGTGTGTATTCAGTGTGTTTAACTGGGAGTAGTTTCTCAACTGGTCTGCAGTGTGTATTCAGTGTGTTTAACTGGGACTAGTTTCTCAACTGGTCTGTAGTGTGTATTCAGTGTGTATAACTGGAACTAGTTTCTCAACTGGTCTGCAGTGTGTATTCAGTGTGTTTAACTGGGACTAGTTTCTCAACTGGTCTGCAGTGTGTATTCAGTGTGTTTAACTGGGACTAGTTTCTCACCTGGTTTCCAGTGGGACGTTACTATTCAGTACCCAGCTGTCCTGTAGCTGTACAGACTCTGGTGAGGTGGGCCCATCCCCTGGTACCAGAGGGGGGGCGTGGATGGGGTTCCTACCCCCTCTCAGGGTGTTCCTGTTCAGGCTGTTGGCTGAGGAGTGGTGGTGGTGGTGGGAAAGGGTCTGGTGGTTGTGAGGGGGAGGCAGGGGGGGTCGCAGGGTGGACCCAACGAGGTGGTTAGGAGCTCCTGGACAGAGAGAGAAACAAACAAGATGGTTATTCAGAAAGAAAACAGGAATGACAAGAGAAAACAGAAGTAGTGATAGAAAGAAACACCAGTAACAGGTTATTTTACTGGTCTAGATGCTCTCCTTCCTTCACTCAAACAAAAATACAACGATTAAAAAGTCATTACATTATTTGAACTTTCTGGGTACAAATGATGTGCCTTGGTAAAAATAAATTTTTGGAATGAAATGGACATTTCAGCTGAACGAGAATGAATATCCTTGGGTTCTGAAAAGG